>NC_079435.1:21359866-21429866 GCF_903798145.1 Danio aesculapii | reverse complement strand
ATTAGTATTGTACAATAAGCATTACTGGCAGTTTATACGTTAGGACAACTTTTTTTTATAATAATTCAGTGATTCCAACAGGTTTGAAATATACTTGCGGTGGTAGCCGAATTGAATCACGCCATTTACCCATGCAGAAATAGTTAACTCTATGTGACAAACAGTACACAATACATATTTTAACAATAATGTTATTTATTATGACACTGTTATACACTGTTTCTTTTCAATGAGTTAAAGTAAAAAAATATATAAATTTCTACTTTTATGCTGATCACTGCTTGCTCATTGCACCCACTTACAGTTAAAATCTGCTTCTCTCTCTTTGAAATTCAAAGCAAACTTGAATGCCAAAGCATTTTAGATATGTATATAAAATAGCCTATGTAATATAGACTAATGACATCATCAAATTATTAAAATATATATCAAATGAGAAATTAATGGGAATAAAAACAGACAATATCTCTAAATATTATAATAATTACAAGATTAAAACCTGTAGATTATTTCAATATGGCATATGCGTTGCTTAACCATTACTAATGGTGTACATATAGGCTATTTTGCAGCCAGTTTAGAATAGTAATTTCATCCTTTCAGAGTATATAGTAAAGTTTTTCTGAGTTATTTAGATTCAAGAATAAATTATTAAATGTTTCTCTCACTCTCGCGACTGTGCAGTCAGCTATGAAGCCATGCAAAAGTAAGCTTAAGTAAAAAGGTCATGCAAAAACGCATACGGTTAACCACAGCTTTAGAAAGCAAAACCGAAAGGGTTGTCATTTTGGCTGTTTGTTGTATTGTACTATTTTATATTTGTTATAATTTTTGCTTTGCTATTATTTTTATTATAATTTGTGGGAGTATTAACAGGTCTCTCACAGACAGAATGAAACGGGTAAACAAGAGGATTTTCCACTACTTAATCGATCATGGATGTTATGATAGGCGCAAACAAAATAGTGTAAAAGGATGATAATAAGAGTAAAAGAAAAATGTGTCACTAAATATACTTGGGCGGCCGTTAATATACCTGTAAAGTCTATGTGTAGGAAGAACTGTAATTATATGATGATGTAGTAGCATTAGTGTCAGTATTTTAAATTCACAATAGTGTTTTTTAGACAGCTCGCATTTACTGTACACTGTAAACCCTAATAAGTTGAGACTACTCGAAACTGATTCCCTCTGTTTATTTGAGTAAAGGGAAATTGACAACTCAGTTAATTCAGTTGACCAAATGTGGTCTCTTTATTGTATTAACTTAAATATTTAGGTACAGATAACTTAAATGTTTAAGTGCAGATAACTTACATGTTTAAGTACAGATAACTTAAATGTTTGCGTACAGATAACTTAAATGTTTATGTAGAGATAACTTAAAATGGCTAATAGAATAAACTGAAAATTTTCAGCTTTTATACTCTTTACTTACTTCTAGGGCCGTTTACATCAAAGTTGATATTTAGATGCACATCTAATTTTTACGAGGTGGGTCATTAACCCAGCGCTCAACCCCTAACCTGGAGGACCATGATATACAGTACACACATTATGGATAATTTAGCTTACTCAGTTCACCTGGAGGAAACCCAGACCAACACGGAGAGAACATGCAAACTTTCACACAGAAATGCCAACTGACCCAGCCGGAACTCGAACCAGCGACCTTCTTGCTATGTGGCAACAGCGCTTACCCACTGCACCACCGTTTTGCCCCTGCGTGTATATCAATTAAGAAAAATGTATATAAGCATTTATACATCTACTTAATAACTTAACTTTACTCTTTCATCAGATGAGTTCAGGTTGTGGCTCTTTCCTGCTGCGCTCCAGCAAAATTCAGCATCACAAGCAAAATGACCACCATGTGTCATATAACATATATCGACCAATTAGTGCGGTTGTCAAGGCAGAATTTCAAGCCCAACCAATCATTTTAAACAGAAACAGGGTAAAAAAAAAATTAAATGTTAAGTTCAGAGAACTTAAAATATTAATAAGTATGTTAAACACACCTGTTTAAGTTTTGATGCCAAAACTTGGTATTTTAAGTAATGTTAAGTTATATTACCTTAATATCTTTAGTAATGACAACAGTGTAGCAGCAATTGACATGTTAATTTCTTTCAGTTTTTGCACAGTTTCTGAAAATTTTCCTTCAAATATAAAAAGAAATAAAAGTCTATTTGAAGTCTTTATGCATGAAGATTGAATTGCGCTAACCTGCTAACTAAGTTTTTCCTTTCTTGTTTAAACATACACAGTGGACTGCCTGGACCCCTCTTGTTCATCTCATGGAGTGTGTATTCACGGAGAATGCCACTGCAATCCAGGCTGGGGCGGCAACAACTGTGAGATCCTGAAAACTATGTGTCCAGACCAATGTTCGGGACATGGAACTTACCAGACAGAGAGCGGCACCTGCACCTGTGATACCAACTGGACCGGACCTGACTGCTCCATCGGTAGCCTCCTTATTCCCACTTTATTAGTTTATCATACTTTATTTTTCACGCTGAATGCCTCCTTATTGTTGTTAAAAGCATTAACAGGCTGTTATTTCAGAATTTCTGTCCTCCCCTCAGTTTAATCTGTCAGCAGACCTTTCAATGGCACGTTTGAGTCAACCTTAAATACACTATCATTATGAAATATCTCTCGGTCCATCAAAAGCTCAGCCGCAGCTGCTGTGGGATGTGTGTGCACGTCTTGTGTTTGTGTGAGAGTGACGATACTGATCTCTGTAATAAGAGCAGTATTGGACTCCTGCTGTTTTAGGACTCACCCATGGTCGGCCTTTTAGTTATACAATGCTATTTTCCCAGCAGCAATCTGTGTCTAATGAAAATACTATTTCACCCAAGAGCCCCACACAGCAATCTCTCTCTCTCTCTCTCTCTCTCTCTCTGATGCTCTCTTTTTCTCTCACTCCTTTTTTCGCTCACTCTGTTTCAATCGAGGAATAACCACCTGACGTCTTTGTAAACCACCACTTCCCTCCCTTCCATTAATTAGCCGTACATCTTCAATTAGTGCGGTGCTAATGAATGAGGTCTGGATGCTCTCCCTCTGTCACATTGATGGCTGCAGCGTTGTGGTAAACTGCAGATAAACGCCTAATGCGTGGGGACAGGTTTTGAACAGACAACAACGCTCCCAAAAGTGCTGATAAATTTAGTATTGCTCCATTGTCATAGATAATGATAGAGTTGGAAGAACAGAGGGCGAGAGGAGGGCAGAAGTGTCAGCAGAAGTGTCATGGCTATTTACATACGTCCCTCTTTTATTATTATTATTATTATTTATTTTATTTTTTTAGGATAGTGCATCTTGGAAATTTAAGCTGCAGTTACTGAAAGTTAAAAAGGGGGGGTTCTAGAATGCTAGGCAAAATGTACATATTTCTTTAGTCAGCACTTTGACACAGAACCAAAAGAATGTGTTCTTTTTTATTCCAGTTAAAAATTCAAATATTAGATTTTATTTCATTTATACTATAGTCACTTTAAATGTGTCTTTAAAACTGTCAATCCTGAAGTAGTTTGTACTATGCACAAACACTTGTATTAAACATGTTTTTCCCTCAAAACAAATCTGAAAAAAAAGCAGTTTGTAACACTTTTATAACATTTCTTAATCACATTTTTTAGTCTTGGTTCATTTATACATATACTCTTACTCTTACATCAGGGATGCTCAACCTTTTTCACTTCAGGGCCCACTTCTTTCTCTAAAATGTTTGTATAATTGGTTATTGTGCCTTCTATTATTTTCTATTATCAGCATTAAAAAATATATATATTTATTTAATTATAAATTAAAACTA
The DNA here is from genome assembly GCF_903798145.1 of Danio aesculapii. Lineage (NCBI taxonomy): Eukaryota > Metazoa > Chordata > Actinopteri > Cypriniformes > Danionidae > Danio > Danio aesculapii. Next base: position 21,426,034 of record NC_079435.1, on the reverse strand, counting down.
TATATATATTTGCCAAATTATGTTTAACAGAGCAAGGACATTTTCACAGTATCTCTGATAATATTTTTTCTTCTGAAGAAAGTCTTTTTTTATTTGCTTTATTTCAGATAGAATAAAAGCAGTTTTTAATTTTTTAAAAACTATTTTAAGGTTAAAATTATTAGCCCCTTCAAGCTATATTTTTTTTCGATAGACTACAGAACAAACCATCATTATACAATAACTTGCCTAATTACCCTATCCTGCCTAGTTAACCTAATTAACCTAGTTGAGGCTTTAAATGTCACTTTAAGCTGTATAGAAGTCTTGAAAAATATCTAGTCAAATATTATTTACTGTCATCATGGCAAAGATAAAATAAATTAGTTATTAGAAATGAGTTATTAAAAGTATTATGTTTAGAAATGTGTTGAAAAAATCTTCTCTTCATTGGAAGGGCATCCGATGCATAGAACATATGCTGGATAAGTTGGCGGTTCATTCCGCTGTGGTGACCTCTGATAAATAAAAGGACTACGCCGAAGGAATATTATGAATGAATGAATCTTAATACATTGTGTGAAATATGTAATAATAACACCTTATTAAGGGAACTATTTTTTTCACAAGTACATGTCAACTTACACTAACCATAACCCTCACCCCAACCTAACACAAGTCTACTTATAATCTAATGAGAATTAGTTGCCATGTAGATGCAATGTAACTTAATTCAACAAACGGACCATCAAAATAAAGTGTGACCTTTTCTATTTATTTTTAAATATTATGAAATTAATTACCCATGGCAACTTAAAGGTAAAATAGTTTGGTATATTTATCTCGGCCCACGGCTCTCAATGATATTTGGTTTTAGCCCTTCATACGAAAAAGTTTGGGCAGCCCTGCTATATACAAACCACAACTATCTTACTTACTAATAATTAATCTAGGAGTTTAAGAGAAAATCATTGTCAATAGTGAATGTGTTTCCCATACTAAAGTGTTACACAAAATGTTAATGGTGCCTAATAATTAGTCATAATTTGTTATATAGGTTAAGCTGAGTTATAACAGTTCTATTAAATGGTTATTCTTACAGTAACACACTATTTATTCATTCATATCTCGCCAAGAAGACCAAATTAGCCAGGAATGACCGCTCAGAAAATGAGGTGCATGACAGAGGGACACATTCAGGCACTCGGTCCACACTCTCTGGCATCAACTCCTGCAAAGACAGTAATCCAGATTGATATAGTACAGTTGCAGCAGGCTTACGGCTCGAGCCGTCAGTTTTCCAGAAGCACTTCCAGCAGCTGCTCTCCATCTGTCTGTGTGAACCTTTCCTTGCGCACAACCTCTCTCTCTCTCTCTCTCTCTCTCTCTCTCTTTCAATCACACTCCTGCTCTGCGGATACTGAGTTGAACTTCAGTGGAGACTCGTGGAATAAAAGATAAAACACACACACACATGCGCTGAAGGGGTGCGTCACTCCTGCCCACCTGCAGGAGGCATAATAACAGCACGCAGTAGGGAAGCCAACCACAAACTGGCACTCACCTGACCCGCGGGCTGATGGGAAATTCTTTCTCCATTTCTTCACTTCTGTTTCCTTGTCTCAATACACTTTCACCAGCTCTGGCTGAGTGTCATGTCATGGTTTCACACCTTGTCAGGAAGCACTGCAGAAAGGTGCCTGACGGAAGGAATTTAACAATACCCCATCCCATGATTTGTCTTTATCAGGAAATGTCTTGCTAGCTCTTTGTTTCTTCCATGACAGGGTGTGTCAGACTGCGAGGCTCTGGTGGAATGGTGTGTGGGCTGTTAAACTACAGCTTGCTTTTGCGCCAGTCTGTCTTCATCTACTATTCTGCCAAACCCACACACATCTATATGCGCACATGCATACACAAACTCATATACTCAGTCCAAATCGTTATCAGACACTTTTCACAGATCTCATTCAAAGCGCACCCAATTTTCCCTCAACAGCTTTTGTTGCCAGTTGCATTCACGGCCAGGTATGATAAACATGAAAGTACTTTCTATTGACGAAAACATGCAATTTCTCTATGGACGCTTTTGTCTGTGCAGAATCTGCTTCTGAAAACATGCCAAAAGAGTGCAATCCTGCGAAGAGAAATGCTAATAAAATGCATCCTTGATAGCTTCGATCCCGAAAGCCATTCAAACGCGCTCCTGATGTTTGGCAGACCGCGGAGTGTGTGTAAATTGATTTATTTTGGCTTGATATGTTCACTTCAATCTATGTGGGAGGCCTGTCTTCTGGGTCCGGGTGGAAAGTTCAGCATGTCAATTCACATCCGTGCCTGCGCGCGCTGATGTCTGCTTCCCTTCCCCCAAACCACACACCTTTAGCCAGCACCCCTCCGCCAAAGGCTCTATGACTCCACTGGGTCACATAAGGTCGAGATATGTCACTCTTATGGGGTGTCGATTGAGGTCGGGCGGACCGTCTCCCCTTCGCCACACAGCCTGCTAGACACACCAGGGGTCTCCAGTTATCTATTTCCTGTCATAAGTTTTTTCACACTTAAAGTCAATAACTGCTCTCAGGAATGTAACCTCTGCTCTTGTTGTTTTGAGTAAAGGAGATGCTTGAAATCTGCTACCACCTTGTAGAACACATGACCTTTTACAGTCCTTGGATATGCTTCAGCCGAGAGCCAAAAGTGATTTTAATTTTTTTCTCCTTTGTTTGTGTTTGCAGAGGTGTGTGCAGTGGACTGTGGCTCTCGCGGTGTGTGTATAGGAGGAAGCTGTCGCTGTGAAGAAGGTTGGACCGGTTCAGTGTGCGATCTGAAAGCGTGTCACCCACGCTGCACTGAGCACGGCACCTGCAAAGACGGCAAATGCGAATGCCACCAGGGTTGGACCGGAGAACATTGCACCGTTGGTAAGAGACACAATCAACAGTATGTCAGTATTTACACACAGGCCCTGTTTACACTTGGTATTGAGATGTGCTTTGGTTGATCGGATCACAAGTAGACGAGGAAGGTGCATTCCTGTTTTGTTTTGTTTTCATCCACTTGTAAGGGGATGAAAAAAAGTGTGACATTATCTTGAGCAATTTTTATATGAATGTCAAAGAAGACAACAGAAATATCATAACAAGCAGCATCTTTTATTTATTCTCTACTGGCCTCAATACCAGACATTCCCAAAGTAGGGCCCACCATCCCATCTGAAAAGAGAGAATGATGGGGAAGTGGTTGGGAGCATCATCATTTCCAGTTTAACGTAACCTTTTGTTTCTTTGATTTATTGCTGAGTTTCAGAAAAGCAGACTGAAATTAAATGATTCAATAAATGTTGTAGATGAATGAGAGTTTTAAAATGTTAAATACTGTCAGATAGAGGACAATGCATAAGATATCTGTGAGCAAATCAAGGAGCAGATAGACTAGTGTATTTAGCATTGAACTCCATTGTTTTTACTGTAATAAGTTCATTATTAAAAGATACTGCATTAGTTAATATGATTTAAAGCAACACTTTCTTGTTACTTTTAAATATTACCCAATAAATTGAAATAATGCATGGTTTGGTATATATATTTGGCCCACAACCCACAAAGTTTGCTTTTTGACCCTTTATAAGAAAAAGTTTGAGCACCCCTGCTCAATACTATCCTGAACACTGGGTTTGGGTTGGATTCAGATTCACGACTGATGAGAGAACACCAATATTTTTAAAACCAAACAACAACACGTTGGATTAAATATAAAATGGCATAGAGGAGGTGGTCTTTTTGTGGTTGTTACAATATTGCATTAAACTACATTAACACCTACATGAGAAAAGCAATGATCTTAGTATGTAGTATACATATACACTGAATTAGAATTATATGAACAATTAGTCAGCATATGTTTTTAGTTCGTTAGTAATAAATTAAGTTAATCGTGTTCTAACTTACACCTATATTTTGCATTACATGGCAGGTGCAAATTTGCCCTCAGATGGTCACTACATGGTCAAAACAATACCCTCTTTTGGCTCCTTAATACAAGCATATTTAAGGAGTACTTTCTGTTCCAACCTGACCTGTGTATAAAACTAATTTATGCAGAAATTAAGGCTGGTGGTGTAGAGGAACTTGACTAGATTGCATAAAGCCCAGACTTGAACTCCAATGAACACCTTCGGGATGAATTTGGGAGGCCCCATTTCCCAACATCAGCATCTGACCTTACTGATTTCTCTTGTGTCTGAATGAGAGCAAATCCCACAGCCTTATTCCAGCATCTTGTGGAAACAAATTAAAGACCCAAGAGGTTAAACTAACTTTTTTCATGCCAAAGGTTTTTGAATTTAAACAGCCAACAAGTGTATATGGGTGGTGTTTGGGCATCCACGTCCTATTTTGCTTTATTGTGTATTTGCATAACGCGAGCACTGTTTTTCTTTTTTCTCTCTTTCTCTCTCTCATTATTTCCAGCTGGTGTTGATGCTTTGCTATTTGCTCTGTTATGAAGGTTTAGCTCACTTCTTTGAACTTGTTTTGATTGCGTATTCCCTTTGTCTTTCTGCTTTGCCTCCACCTGCTTTAGCTCTTCCAGCTCAACAGGAAGGGGACTATGAGTGTTTGTTCTGTTTTGTACCTTCCCCTGACCTTTGCTTACTATCAAAGGGTTGACATTTTCATTGCAGTTGATGGCAGGCTTCCACAGGGGAACACTTATTCTAAAAAATCCTGGGGCGGCTAAATGACAGCACTGTCTCCTTTGTTGGTAAAACTCAGTCTGTAGTCTGTAGATTTCGGTGTCATTTAGACTGCTAATTGCAAGATAGTTATGGTATTGTTCTGGTGTAGTACCAAATTGTCTGTTGTTTACTTTTCACGTCTTAACATATCAAGGGAATTAAGGCCAAAAAGCCAAATTAAAATGTAAAATATTATTTAAATATGTCCCTCTGTTCTTGTCTCGAAGTCTACATGCTAGCTTAACCATCAGTCAGTAAATCTGTTCATGTTGTTAGCGTGTTGGCTACATCCTCCACCAGCTCAACTCTCAGCAGGGTACGTCAGCTGCTCCATTACTCAACGCGAGCGATTGAGGTACGTGGCCTCGTTAGCAAGCAGGCCTGTTTCGCCGGGCAGCTTTATGAGAATCTGGCCAGCATTTTGCTATTCGTCTTCCAAATTAGCACGGTTAGCACGTAATTCTGTCATGCTCTTCTGTTCAAGCCAGCCACCCACACAACACACTCTCACCCTGACTCCAAACTTTTCCGAGCTGAAATGCTTGCCGAGTTTGATCACTTAATGACCTTGTTGGTCTAAGTTTAAACATTATAAATGGCCATAAGACTTCCAGAGCCCATATTTTAAATTATATGTCGGTGGCTTTAATGGATTGGTCAATTTGACAGTTTCATTAAAGCTGAAATGTGTTATTTTATGTGCAGTTAACGTCACCAAATGGAACGGCAAACATAATGACTGTTATCAAACAAGTTTGCTGAACACTCAACCCATTTGTTATTGGTCAGCGGAACAAATTGTCCACGGCATTCATTGAGTCAGCGGTGCTGTGTTAGCCTGCTCCAGATGTTCAAGCAAAAAGAACGATGTGTTGATGCTTTTCTGAAAAATCCACTTACACATAATCTCTGTATATTAAGATGTGAAAGGATAAAGTACTTCAACATTGGGGGAAAGTTTAAAAGGTTTATGCTGTATAATGCATTTCTGTGCCAAACACTTTCCAAGTTGCATTTGCTTTATGTGTGGCCTTCTAGAGTTTGGGCGATTGAAAATATCTCTTTAGGCCAAGGTTGATACTTCGTCCCTCTTTGCTGAGTGCATGCATTGCAGGAGGTGGAGGTGTATGTGTGTGTGTTTGAGAGAGAGCACAAGAGGGAGCTAAAAGAATTATGGTACCTCATACATCATATGTGTCAGACTGAGATAAGGGGCCTCTTGGTTCCACATATGAGTGTGTGTATGTGTGTGTGTGCGTATGTGTGTATGTTGCGTGTTTGTGTGTGACCTTCCCTGTCCCTCTACACCCACTCACTCTCATTAGACCTCTTCACAGTAAGTCCACACACACATCCCAGCATTACAACATACTTGCATCATCATTCTTTCACACAAAGACATCTAGACACAGGTACTGTAAGACATCTCTCACACTGACCAGCAGCACCCAGACATTCTCAGAATGTATTTTGTTATAGCATAAAGTCTTGCTCAAACATTTCAAATTTAAGGGTCGTTTAAGTCATAGGTTATACACAATGTGGTGATAGTAGACTCAATTCATGTTTGTCAAAATATGAAACAGATTTCAGTATTTCTGAACCGTATGGACACTTTTTTAAAAGGTTCCGTAGAGTGCATTGATTCAATATGTTGAATTGTAATCTGATATCTACATACTAGGTATGTGGCTTGGATAAACTCCCAAATTCTCCTGAAATGGTTTTATATGCTTATTTATAACCACAGGAATTACCCCTGGAAGGAAAAGCTCAGGTTTGACCTTATTTGGAATGGTTGTGAATATTAATGAGCACTGCTCTTCACAACTCGTGTCCATGACTGCTCCCTCTCTCACTCATTCTAAAATGCACATATGCCAAATAGTCATATTATTTTATTTGACAAAAAATGTTTGAAAAAATAGATGAGAATAGATTTAAGAATAGATGCCCTGTTAACAATCTTTTCTGCTAAATTAATAATCGACTAAATTATAATTATACTCAACAAAAGGGACGTACAGCTATCTATTTAGTGTTGTTTTTTTTTTTAAATTTTAAAAACCTTTTTGACCTTTTTAGTTTCTCTACAGATTTCAAAATAATAGTCCCACATATATAGTGTTTAATAAAAGCTTAGATAAACTTACATTTAAAAATTATAATTGTTCTAATATTGCTAGAAAATGTTGCTGACATTGACGTTTTAATTTTTTAAATCTATCTTTCTATTCTTAAAGATGTCATGTGGACAACTATTTGAATTATAACTATTATTAATTAACTAAAGAACTATTATTTTAATGTCTATAGCTGTTTAATGAAACAAATTTAAATGCACCAAAATATAATAGATATATTCACAGAGAAATATAAAAAAAATAATAATAATTTTCAAAAGGAGGTGTATTTATTTATGCTAAGCACTGTGTGTGTGTACACTTTATTTTACATATGCTTAACATTAGGGTTGCACGATATTGAAAAAAATATTTTTATTGAAATATTTTATTTTTCTGCCATAATAAATGATAAATATTGCGATATGAAAACAGTTTCAGAAAATAGTTTGAATAGCTCTTCTTCGTTTTTTTGGGAGTCAAACAATATTCGGGTAGAGAAATTGAATATTCAAAATGCAAAACATGATTTTCTTACTTTGTTTTGTCTTTTTTCTAGTCTAAATAGAAAAAAAAATCTTAGACCAAATAAAATATTGTTTAGTTTTCACCGTCAGAAGAAATAAGTGTAAAATAAGAGTTTTTTGCTTGTTTTCAGGAATTATCTGCCAATGGAGTACGTGAAATAATCTTGTTTTCACTTTGAAATGTAGATATTTGGGCTAGAAACAAGACAAAAATTCTAAGGAAGACATGTTTTTTGGGGGGGTTTTTTGCAAATCATGTAAATTCTATATAAATACAGTGATTAAATATAATTTACAACTATAACAACTATAATTGACCAGGCTGGACATTGACTGGACATAGCATAGTTTATGATGTGTGACTACTGCGGATGGGCACATTGCAATATCAATGCTGAAACGATATATTGTGCAGCCCTTAACATCACAACAAACTGGGTGAAATAGAAAATGCTGTGATTACAGATTGAACTGATTTAAGAAACGGAATCAATCTCTCATTCTGTTTTTCACAGTATTAGTATAAATCTATTACAGCATTTCTCATTCACACCATCTTTGAAACCAGGAAAGATCATAAAACTAGTTTAATGGCATGCTCTACAGGAAACTTAATGCCCATTTAAAAAGCTCATTTATATCGCAATATCCACAATCTTGCTTAATATTATATCCTCAGCGAAATATTATTCTATATATCTTTCAGCCCTAATCCTAACTGTGCATTAATGGCCGTAATGTGAACTTATCCAGACAGTATAGCAGATATTTAAAAGAGACGACTGTTTGATTTAGCTTACAGTGTGACACAGATCTGTTTATTCATTTGGAAATGATCGGGGAGCTTCAGGAGAAGGGGAGAAGGAGAGCAGGAGTGTGAAATATTTTTCACGACACATACGCCCAGAACACACTTTCTGCCAACTTTCTGCACTTTCTCTTGTCGGAGGATAAGATGCTCTTTTCAAATAGCCGGTTATTTCAGGAGTTGTTTAGCATTATTAGCAGGAACTGGAAAGCATGCTCCTGTTGGTGGGTAGAGCTATGTTCAGTAGTTTTTGCTGTTTGCACCCTACAGCTAAATATACAGCAATGAGCCAAATGTAGTGTAGATCAGAATCGGTGATCATGATGCAAAAATCTGAATTTTCATACACAGACACACTTGAATATGTGGTTTATGAGACATAGTTGTAATTTATATCATATTGTAAATAAAATGCTTATTATATGGCCTTAAGATTGAACATACCCCTAAACCCAACCCTCATTGGAACCTGTGGCAAAATTTGAAAGTAATAAGATCTCGTTAAGTATAAGTACAGCATGACACCTACTGTAGGTCATACCCATGTCATTATACAATTGTGTGTCCTCGTAAACCACATAACCAAGCACACATATAAATCGATATGGAAAAAAAAATAAGAGACTACTGGAAAATTCTGTTGAATGAAATTTTTCAATTAAATTTAATGGATTATGGGGATTCATTAGGAATTCAATGTATTTCACAAAATATAGATTTTTTTAAAACCCTTTTGAAGTTAAATGTTAAAAATTGATATAAATCTTTTATGCAAAAAATAGACATTTATATAATAATATTACTTCTTTTTTTATTAGCAATTTATAAAAGAAAAGAGAAAATCTGTATATGGAAATCTTTTTTATTTTAAATTTAAAAGAAATGCCATTAGTGTCTAAAAGAATAAAACAAACATATGTTACACAGATACTATAAATTGTAAATCCACAGAAACTGAGATGTATGAAGACTCATTTTACTATAGCAATATGTAGGCATCTTTTCTAACAGTTTCTGTTTTTATTTATAAGTAGTTGCGTGAGTATAGAGTGACCTGTCTTAAAGAAATATTGGTGATGAAACAAAGCCTGTTTCTGAGATGTATATTTCCATCCCTTCATGTATTCACTTCAGTAAACAATTTAGGAATATGATGAATCACAATGCTGGCGTGTTGTATAATATGAATAAATGGTGCATATTCTGGAACAAGAATGCACTTGTGCTCTCCCATTTTCTTGGTAATAGCCATTTAAAAACTCTTTATGACTAAAGAAAGGAGATTTTTTTGTGAAGTGAAGCTTTCACTGCCAGACATTTGAGATTTTTTATTAAGACTTGTATGCTTCATTAGGCCTTGGGCCCTTCCAGATCATTCATCAGAAGCACAACTCTTACTGTGAGAAAGCCATGGATTACAGCAAGCTGTGCACACACATCAATCAACCCTGCAGGAGCTCTTCTGTATGTGTGCACATGCATATAGACTAAGACGTACCCACACACAAGAACGCATCCAAAATAATCTCGTCAAACTTACATACTGTAAAAGTGCACGAATTGAAGTATGGTGTGAAGACTCCTATCAAAATGCTTATTGGAGCAGATTGGTTCACTCCGCAGCCATTTTGGGAAAGCCCCCAGGCAGCTATTTCATAGTCATGCAAGTTGAATGAGGAAAAACTGAAATCTCCAAACTGCCTGGCAAGGTTAGGTTTCAATAACATGTCAAATCGCAAATAAAATCTGACAACCATGGTATCACTAAATGTACTTCTCCTCCTTTTGTCCTGCTAATAGATGAGCTTTTCTTAAAAATAAACTTTTTTACTGCAGGTTTTAATGTATGGTGGGTCTTTTTTCACTTCATATCCACCCTATTGAGCATTGTAATATACAGTTAAAGTCAGAATTATTAAACCCCCTGAATTATTAGCCCCCGTTTATTTTTTACCCCAATTTCTGTTTAACGGAGAGAAGATTTTTTTCAACACATTTCTAATCATAACAGTTTTAATTACAATAGTTTTAATAAACAGTTTCTAATAACTGATTTATTTTATCTTTACCATGATGAAAGTAAATAATATTCACTTCTATACAGCATAAAGTGACATTTAACTAGGCTCAACTAGGTTAATTAGGTTAACTAGGCAGGTCAGGGTAATTGGGTAAGTTATTGTATAACTATGATTGTTCTGTAGACTGACGAAAAATATAAGCTTAAAAGGGCTAATAATTTTAAATTTTAAATAAAAATTAAAAGCTGTTTTTATTCTAGCCTAAAAAAACAAATAAGGCTTTATTCAGAAGAAAAAATATTATCAGACATACTGTGAAAATTTCCTTGCTCTGTTAAACATCATTTGGGAAATATTAAAAAAAGAAAAAAAAAATTCAAAGGGGGGCTAATAATTCTGGTTTCAACTATACAGCCTCATATTTCAGTTCATAAATCAAATAAAATATATTTATTCAGCAAAGGTGAATTTAATTAGTCAAAATGACTTAATTATTTATAATTTTACTAAAAAAAATAGTTTTAATAAAAGTTGTTGATTCAAACTTAACCGTATTCCTTTAAAAATGTATATTATAGTTTCCGATATTAGTCTTATGAGGCTTTGTTATTCCAATTGAATGTATTGCCCATATTAATAATTGAGCTCCAAATCAGCAAATCAGAATAATATCTGAAAGATCATTTAACTTTGCAGACTGTAGTAAGTTCACCCTCTTACATTTTTTACACTTTCAAATTGCGCTACATTGTCTTGAAACAATATTGTTTATATTGAAACAATTTATGTGTTGGTCATATAACTAACCATACATAACAAAACAGATAAAGCCCATATTTATTCTCTTATTTAACATATATACAAGAAGAGACTATATCCAATATATAATTTCTAATATTGTTCCAAACTACTAAAAGCCAAGTAATTTAGTTTTAACGTAGAGCTTTCAATAAGAATGGCTGACATGAGACTGACGTTTCAACACAGCGTCAAGATCCTGAAGCACAAGTGTTTCAAAACACTGCACCAAAGCATGATCCGAAACACCCAGGTCATGGGACTAAGGTAATTCGAAACACCGAGGTCACATGACTAAAGTGTTTCGAAAGAATCGGTCATTTCAGAAGAGTTTCGAGACCTGGCGAATCTGCGTTTGACAGGGTCAGAAAACCGCATCTCTTGTATCCTAGTGGACTGTGCGTGTGCACTGTATGATAATCATTTTCAAGGTATACCGTGGTTTGGAAAGGTCAAGATTTTAAAACCGCCAAGATTTTCTGCTATACCATTCCTACGGTATATGTAAGATTTTTTTTCTTTTAAGTTTTGTTTTTAGTTTTTTTTAGAACAGTATCTCCACCAGAAAAGATATCCAGAGCTGCCGTTTTAAATTGTAATGAAATCAATGTTTTTGAAACAAATGAAGACAGCAGAAGTCAATGATTGATTTGAATTATTTAGCCTGACATGTTTACTGTCCCAAAATATTTTAAATGATTCTCAAAATAAAATACATTGTGTTTAAAGCAGAAAAAGGTTTTTGTTTTTGTACCCAGACATTTAAAAAGATATTTAAAACAGTAATTGCAATACCGTAAAACCCTGATATTTTTATCCAAGGTTATCATACCATCAGAATCTTATACCGGCCCATGCCTAGTGTGCAAAGAGTAACTGTGCTGCAAATAGCCCGAGCTCGAATCCCAGCTTGTACAAATACTCTGAAATTATGACTTGATGTATTTTATTAATGTTACTTTTTGACCAAAACAAGACATATTTATTCACAAAGTTTTCCTTCGGATGTCAGACCAATGTTAAAACAAAACACTTTACAAGAACAGAACATTTAAAAACTAAAATCTATAGCTGATTCTCCCTGGATTCGAACCCATTATCTCTGCATGCTAGTCAGGAACTCTCACCGCTCCACTAAATCACTTGAAATCTTCTACAACGTAGGGTTTAATACCTCAATTTGCTTAACTGTTTTTTTTTTTTGCTGAAGCTATAGAGCAGTGGTGTCCAAACTCGGTCCTAGAGGGCCGGTGTCCTGCAGATTTTAGCCTCAACTTGCCTCAACACACCTGCAAGGATGTTTCCAGAAAGCCCATAACAGCTTGATTGGTTATCCCATGCGTCTCAATGGGGCTGCAACTAAACTTTGCAGGACACCGTCCCTCCAGGACCGAGTTTGGGCACCCCTGCTATAGAGTAATACATAAAAAATGACCACTGAGTGTCACTGTAGAGATGAGTTTCGAAACGTTCCGAAGCTTCGACACATTTGCTTCAACTGTTTCAGTGGTTCATGAAGTCTCGCTTTGCCCACCACTAGCTTACAACAGTTTACCAGTTTCAACATTAACAAGCTGTCAGAGCAAAGATCACAGTACCAAAATGCAATTTGAAAACATAAATAAAGAGGAAAAACAGTAGTAAATCACAAGCTATGGCCAGCTGTTTAACAGATTTTTTTCTTTTGCTTTACACTCACGTTATTATAAATATATTGCTAAAAAAAGTACCTTGCATAGTCAAAAATCAAGCAGCTTCCTTTTATGCAACACTGAAGCAGCTGTCCTTCAAAACCTCTATTTATTTTACACCCCCCACACAGACAAACACGTGCGCATATATAGACTAAGAAATCAATAGCGCACCCTACAGCCACACACGCAAGCCAACACACAACTACATCATCCTGATCCTCAACGCCCTCAATTCTCCCCTCCCATCAACCCATGTCAGATAGATGGAGGGTTAAAGCAAAAACACAGCACACACTGTACATCTACAAATCATTCTCCACGCTTTATCATCTCAATCACTAATTAATGAAACGCCCTTTCACAGCACATTAATCCAAGCCGGCTGAGGAAGGAGAACAGGAATCAGGCTTACAGTCTGTCAAATTGCGCGGATGGAGGAGGTGGTGGTGTGTGCTATCCTGTCATTTCAGTGTCGGGGCGGCTGGCGGGCAGGTACAGGGCTGACACATTGCTAACGTTTGATTGGTTCTGTGGGATGGCTTGAGGTGCCCATGAGCATGATTAAAACACATGTTTGCCCCTATGTCACACTGGCTATACCCACAGCTGTGGGGGCATGTATACCACCATGTGGCTTTGCATAGCAATTAGAATAATGGAAATTAATATAGGCGCTCGCTCTTGTTTTCTCTTTGGAAGAACGGTGATTGAACCACGCTGGACGTGATGTATAATTGTTTCCAGATTAATGTCACTTTAATCAGAGCTCTTTGAATGTGCACGTAAATAATGAAGCATTGATGTCCATAAAGGGATGATTGCCTTTTTTCCCTCCATCTCTCCTTCACTTCCTCTCTGTGTATCTCCCCTCAGGACCATCAATGTAAATGAACAAAAGTTTGTTGTAATTAGCCAGTAATTGGCTGCCCTCACTGGCAAGTTTCCAGCTCGGAGCATGCGTTAACTTGAGTTTTCATAAGCCGCTGTGTATTCTGCTATACATACGCAGCTCCGTCTAAGTTCTGGATCTCCCAGACAAAACAGTGAGTGTGTGGAAAACGAGACACCCGAGGAATTTAATCAGCACGCTCATTCACTCTCACACACATACAAGCTCTCAATCAGTCTCAACCACACACACTCATCCTCCATTCACACGTAAGAGTATCTTCCTTAAGAACATAATCCAGCTAATGAAGCCTCAGCATAACAGCGTTGTTATGCTTGTATTAAAAGGTGACCTTTTTATTTCGAATGATTCGATGTGACTTAGCATATGTAATGTTATGACACGCCACACAGGGTTTCTCCCAAAGCCTTGTCAGAAATCATTTCATTTAGCCACAGGAAGGAGATGATTGCTGTCGTACACACATGTGGATGATTCAGAGCTTATCCATACAGTACACACACTCCCACCCCCCCACTCTGGGCCATATAATATTTCACTCACACACCAAGGGGCTCAAGGATAATAGAGCTGATGTGATGACAATGTGAAACGTGAAATAGCAAACATACAGCGGGATTTTTGGCCCACATGTCAATCATCAGGATGCAATTTCCAATTAGCATTTGAGGCCCTGCTCGCTCTGCTTTTCCAACGGTACTGTAAATCCCAGGATGCCCGTTCTGTTTACTTTATGCATTATGAGCAATAGTGTCATGCTTTTGAAAACTGATTTACTGGAGCGCTCGCTGAATTTTGAACAGGAAGAGTGAGTCCTTTTCTGAGTGTTGTTTTTTTCTTTTGTTTCATAAATAGTGTCGCAGAGGATTGTGGAAGGTACTGTTGGGCTTTTGAGAGACTTCAAAGTGGGCTAATATTGCTTTATTACATGTTTTTGTAAAGGTGTACACTAAAAACACCTGCTGTAGGATTTACATTGAAGTAATTGCTAGTCGAGATTTGAACTGAAAGACTAAAAGAATAGTCTTTATATGGTGACACTTGGGTGAAAATTTATTTGTGATTATTATTAATATTGTTAAATATCAGTTTCTTTTTCTTATTAGCTATATACAGAACTTCTAATATTTTTCAAATTCCTTATTACTTTAGTGTTGTGATTTACCATGCTGGTGCACCTACTATGTTCAGCCGATTTGAATGTTATTTCGATTGAATAGGCATTATCAGGGGTTATCAGCTGATAGAAATGGGCCAGTAAGGGCCTTCTACACCTACTAGTTGGCTCAGAAGGCTGTTATCATCCATCCACATGGTTAATCAGCTGTAGATCACATACGACTGTGGCCGGAAGTTAACGAGAATTATTTATATCATTTATTAAATTTCCCATGAATTGTTTTTTGTTATTGTCTACCCCTACCCCAACCTTAAACCCAACAATCACAGTAATGTAAAAACAGATCTGGAGTCTTCTCTATTAGTATAGCTAATTAACCATGAAAATTATTTATTAAATTTCCCATTAATTGTATTTTATTAACGTCTACCCCCACCCTAACCCTAAACCCAACTGTCACAGTCATGTAAAAACAGATCTGGACCTAGAGTCTTCTCTATTAGTAAAGCTGATTAACCATGAGAATTATTTATATTATTTATTAAATTTCTCATTAATTGTATTTTATTCAGGGTGTCCGTGGGGTCTTAAAAAGTATGAGAATTATATGAAAAGTAGGGCCCTTAAAAGGTAATAAAAAGTCTTAATTGCAGTTTTACCAGGTCTTAAATTTTGTTCAAGCATTGTCCAAAGTGTTTGACTCCAAAAAAAGCATAAATATATTTATTTTCCACCTAATATTAACAATGGCTTGCTCAATCCATGTGATTGGTTCGGGCTGGGGCACGTCCGGCCAAGCTCCTCCATCCGATGATGTCACGTAATTTGCGAAAAATAATGGGAAGGTGATGTGACGCTCACCATATGTAGCGAGACCATAGAGCGTAACAGATGGCAAAATGGGAAAATGTAAGTTTGCGTACTCCTTGTTGACGCTAAAAACAAGCATGTCATTTATTCTTTCAAGCTTTGTTTCTTCCGGGCTTATCTGAGTTCTGTTGCATGGTTGTGCTTCATTGATTTATTTAACTACAACTGTTTATTAACAACTGTTTATTAACAACTGTTTATTAACAACTGTTTATTAAGTTAAAGGTTTGATACTGATAAGAGCTTGAAGTTGCGATTAGGTCTTAAAATATTCAGAGAAGGTCTTTAAAAAGTCTTTAAAAGGTATTAAATATATCTTAAGGCATAACCAGGCATATACCCTGTTATTAATGTATTAACCATGAAAATTATTTATTAAATTTCCCATTAATTGTATTTTATTAACGTCTACCCCTATCCCAACCCTAAACTCAACCGTCACAGTAATGTAAAAACAGATCTGGATCTAGAGTCTTCTCTATTAGTATATCTGATTAGCCATGTGGATGGATGATGACATCCTTCTGAGCCTACCAGTAGGCACAGAAGGCCCCTACTGGCCCATATGAATAAGCTGATAACCACTGATAACAGCCATACAATCGGGCGTTATGTTTATACTGTTTGTCTACTCTGTGGTTTGAGAGAAATGACTGTATTCCAGCAGTGCTATGAAAGCTCTTGGATTCTGTATGCTTCTGTTTCTCTTTTCACACCTTTTTTTAATGTCCTCTTTCTCCTCCTTCTTCTTCTTGCTCCCCGTAAAGCTCACCCGGAGACGTATGTCCAAGGTACTGTGTCTTTTCTTCTTTTTCCTCTCTCTCTTTCTCTCTCCCTTGAGCTCTTGTGTCCCGGATTGAGGTCTTTATGACATTTTTATGGCGCATTAATAACCTCTTCTCTCTCTCTCTCCCCTCTGCGTGTCTGCTATTATTGTGATTCTTCATTGGCTTCTTTTTTTGGACTGTCAGAAATCCAATCCAATGTCCTCAGCGCTCTCCTTGGCTAATGTTCCAACTTCTGCAGAACCATACCCTTCCCCCCAAGCCCGTCCCGACTAAATCACCACATCTGTAGTTTAGCATTTCCTCAGTGTCCCAGAGTCGAGTTCATTCCGAAAGCAGACAGAGCTCCACAAAACCTGCATGCAAATGACGATCAGCCATGTTTATTTTGTAATGAACTACGAGCTGGCGGTGTAAATGGAGATCAGGAAAAGAGATACTAGCAGATTCTTGTTTACTGTTACTGAGGTGTTTTTGGAAATGATTTCACAGGGCTAAATCAGTGCTAAGCCAAGTGTGATTCCAGACTCGAAAACTGGCATATGGTGCATCAAAATGCCAAGAACTCTAACAAGGTTTTTTTTTTTTTAAGCGTTACTTAAAACTCTTACAGGCTTACTTTGATACGTTTACTCCAAACATAAATATGCTCTGAACATGTTTCTCACTTGTTTTATCACATTCCATGTTGCTTTTGTCGCACTCATACAATACTAAGCAGACGTTTCTCAGAATGGTATTTGTTCGTGCGCCGAGTAGCACAATATACACACCGTGGCAATCCTCCAGACGGAGTCGGCCAAAGTCAAAACAGCTCCCACTCCTCTTTCAACATCTCGCCTTTCTCCTTCTCAAAGCCCCTCTTTCCCTTCCACCTCCTCTTTATGGTCATTTGCTTCCTTTCTATCTCTCTTTCCTTTTTGTGTTTTGAATCGTCCTTCACTTGGACTCAAGTGCTCAGATTTTTTTTGTTCATTTTCTTTCCCGATTTTTCCTCCCTCCCGGCCCCATAATAGGAGAGAGGATAGGATTTAAAGGTAATGCATACCAAAGCCCCAGGGAGACTGTCACAAGCAATCACTCCGATGTCTCTCTGTGTCTTTCTTTCCTTCTATCTTGCTTTATTTCTCCCTCCTCTTTCACTTTTTTTGTCTTGAAGCACGATGTCAGCGTGTCTATGTTCTAGTCTCCTCACTGTATTTATTGTTGTCCTTTTATATCTGCCAAATTCATCATTGTTTGTCTTGAACAAGCCACACACGCATACACGCACACAATTACTGACAAACACACACACCTGTTGAGTTTTGTTTGGGAATCCTGTGGGTCCTGTCTCCATGCATCCCGCAGCCTGACCCCTGGTGTCTGTTAGCCTAGCTTCTCCCACAATCCTCCCCTTCCCTCCGCCTGGCCTCTCTCGCTTTCCTCTGATTCCGTCCGGCGGAATGTGACCTGGGCAGAAAGTATAGTGCTGGAGGCACACACTCTCTCGCCAGCTCAGACGTCCACCCTATACTTTATGCCACTGGGATTCTATGTGTGCCGTGGCTTCACATGGATGCCGCTGCTGATTTATTAGTCTCTCACCTCCTTCTTCTCCTTCCTTTGATCTCTCCTCCTAAATTCAATTTCCTTTCTTTTAATTAATTTTCTTTAATAAATTTTCATTTGGGTTCCTCGGTCTGTTCCTTTTTTTTTTCTTTCCGGCCTCACCTTGAGTTTTTTCACAAATTTATGCCATCCTTTTTAAATCGATTGGTTGTGTCGAGAGAGCATCCGTTACGTCCATGTGAATCTACAGCCTCTGTGCATCTCACTAGGCCTGTTTCAAGTCTAGCGTCAGTCTGTGTTCACCTTTAAACTTTACTTTCATTCACGACGATCTAAGTGTATCTCTGTTTGGATTTACCATTTGTGTTTGACAAGTCAAAGGCACATTATGACCTCTTGCCACATATGATTATTAATGCCAACAAAAGAGAGAATGTTGTCATAAATATGAAAATGCATGCCCGTCCATGCTTGTGTATGACGGCTCTGTCTGTCTCAACAGAGGGATGCCCAGGTCTGTGCAACAGTAATGGCCGCTGCACGCTGGATCAGAATGGCTGGCATTGTGTCTGCCAACCAGGCTGGAGAGGGGCTGGCTGTGACGTTGCTATGGAGACGCTCTGCGCAGATGGCAAGGATAATGAAGGAGGTGAGGTCACCGGTGACTGGACGCATGAATGGTTTAAAATTTCAGTTGCACAAAAGTGCATATCGGAAAGTGTATGTTAATACCATATGAATATTTGTCAGCGATTATCAGGTCGAAAATGGTAAAATGTGCTAATTTAATTCTGAAACCAAGTCATGATAAGCTTAAACAGGTCTGTACTGCACTAATGTTGTTATGGATGTCCTAAAAACATACTCTAAAGTTGTTACAGGTACTTAAAAGATCGTACAATACATTTAGTTTTAAACTCACTTCACTATTCACTTAATGAAAAGTATGAATGAAATTTAGATGTACAGTGGTCCCTCGCTATAACACGGTTTAGTTTTTGCGGCCTCGCAGTTTTGCACATTTTTTTTATGCAATTTGACATGCTTTTTTTCAACCGTGCATTCCTGATTTGCGCATTGTGTTCTGCGTCCTGACTGGCTGTAGAGCATTGTCAATCAATCCTCTTCGTGCCGTGTCTCCTGTACAGTACAGAATGCATTCAAGCTTGCCAAATTGACATTTTCAATTGCTAGCAGTGTAACTCTGAAGTGCCGTATTTGCAAGTTTTCTCCCCACAATGTTGATAAAACGTTCTTCACCTTCAAAGGCACCTGTTTTAGCACCCAAAAGGCAGAGGAAGATGCTAACCATCACACAAAAACTTGAAATTCTGGACATGCTAAAGAAAGGTAGAAGTTACGCGGCTGTAGTGCGCCATTTCAGAATAAATAAATGAAGATCAAATGGTTTTGATCTTTGGTTTCATTCTATAATACTGGACTTATTTTTCTAAGAAGGTTTGAACTTTGAGAGTGTTTAAGCAAGAGAGAAATGTGTAAAAATGGTAATTCCTGTCTGAGAAAAGTGTATAAAGTGTGTAGAGAGGGGTTTTACAGCCTTAAAACATCTATAATAATTGTAAAAAAAAAAAAAAAAAAAGCTGATTACACAGATTTCGACTATTGTGGGTTATTTTTAGAATGTAACTTAGAATAACAAGGGACCACTGTACTACATCCACCATGTTGTTCACATGTGATCAGTGTTAGTTTTGTCAATTTTAACTTCAGTGCAGTGTTTTGTTGTGGAAAGATAAAACACTTTGTAATAGCTGTTCATTTTAGGAAAGTAATGATTTGTCTATTGTAGTATGAAAGCTAAGAATTTGGATAAACTACTTGGGTCAGAAATGGTTTAATGATTGCAATATACAGGGTTCATACGGTCATGGAAAACCAGGAAAAGTCATGGAATTTTGACATGGCATTTTCCAGGCCTTGAAAAGTTTTGGAAAAAGAGAAAAACCCACGAAGCTTTGGAAAAGTCATGGAAAACAGATATCTGTATACTTGAATATAGGTTATTAACTTCTTTTCTGTCCTTGGCCAATCACATACTTTCACATTATTAGTGGGTGTAAGCATTATCTAAATCAATTTTACAAAGATATAAATATAAATTGAAATTAAATAGATTTTTGCGTGTTTTACTATATTCTGTAATAAATTTGAACATGCTTTGGTTTTATTTTACCACGCATTTGTAAACATCGCATGAAAAATTAGGTCGAGAAAATTACTTGTAAGTCATGGAAAAATCAGTAGTAAAAGTAGTAAAAATGTATATGGACCCTGAATATACTACAGAAGTAGACATGATTTGACACAGTGACATTGTGTTTCTCATCTGTTGTCATACATCCTTCAGCCTATCAGAATGTAGCACATTAAGGCATGACCCTAAAACCACAGACGAGTAAATCTAAAACTCGAGTTTAGCTTAGTGTCTGGAGGTCCTTCTTCTTGTCTTGACAGATATCAGGGGAGACCGACTCTGAATAACAGAGCATCTCTCTTTGCTTACATTTAACAAAAATGACAGGCCTGCTCACGGGGCCAGCAGCTGTAAATCCTTCTCCACTGATGCTGCATTCAGGGCGTGTGTGTTTAGAAATAGAACTTTTTGGGACATGTGAGGTTCGAAAGTCCGGTATGAGGTTTCGTCTACGCGAAAGCCAAGAAATCTTCTCCACAGAGGTGAATATGTGAACTTCTAAACACAGCACAATTCCAGAGTATTTGAGGAGATTATTTTTCTAGTTGGAGATAATGCGGTCTGTAACATCATAAATCTGGAGGATTTACAGTCCTCTGGAAGCCTGACAAAAGGCTTTGAAGTTTTTCCAAAGCGGAAAGAAAAATATACAGTAAGGTTATGATATATTCTCAGCCGTACAGTAATCGTGCCACGTATTGCAGGTTTCTTTGAATCTGGCTCCTTTTGAATAGCCATTACAGAGAGGTACTGTAAAAAAGATGAGGGCGTAAAGTTCTGTACATAAACAAATAAAAAAAAGAAATACATTTCTCCTTAAATACATATACATGTCCAAAGATCCCATTACATGACCTCTGTTTTGTGTGACCTCAGCAAGCTATGTTAACAGATTTTGCTCTCTCTTGAGGAACCTTTTCATGTGCTTGTTGACTTTGGCCTTTGCGGACCGGATTTGAAGCAGTGTGAGAGTTACGAGAGGTCCAGATCTCACATGAAGTTGCGTGGTGCTTTTGGCAGGGGGTGCCGGGACACTCGTAAGGCAAAACAAACAGTCAGACACTCTGTCTCGATCTTACCAGAGCGGTGTCAGCTCAGGGTGCTGTAAAAAAAGAATTGGCCTCATACTGATTAGCGCAACACAAGCGTGTGTTTGCGTGTGCGTGTGTGTTTGCACATGTGTTCTTTTACAACCCCCCTGTGACGACGTGCCAGATGTACACAGGGCTTTTTATAAACTAGCTGAGATGGATGGCAGAGGTTTATGGCACTTACCTGTGGGAGATCAGATCACATTTCCACACAAAGCATTAACCAGGTGTTTACTGATAGAGGCAAGACAATGTAAAAGAAGCAGGAGAGGATATTGCTGTCATGTCTTTGACCCCAAAGGTGACAGAACAAATGGGTGGACGGTGTTTCAAGCATAGACTTAAAGACATTTCACTTCTCTCACACTATAGAACAGCAGACAGGATATAATGTAAGACTCTTTAACACGTAGCACCTCGTAATTTTTATGCGCTTTGTTAAGTTATGTGTGTGTCTGTGTGTCCAGATGGCCTGGTGGACTGTATGGATCCAGACTGTTGCCTTCAGAGCTCATGTCAGACTCAACCCTTCTGCCGTGGCTCTCCTGACCCCATCGACATCATCAGCCAGAACCAACCCGCAAGCCCACAGCAAGCCGCCCAGTCCTTCTATCAGCAAATCAGCTTCCTCACCGGCCCAGAGAGCACGCATGTCATTAATGGAGAGAACCCCTTTAACAGAAGGTAGGATTGAGCAAACCTCAACAATTTTAAGATGCATTGAATGTTGTTATGGATTGTGCAAAGTTCATTAAGGAATAAAAGTAAAACCAGATGAAACATTTACTATTAGATCAGTTAGAATGGATAGCAAATTATGGGAATATTAGTATTAGTTCACACAATTTGTCAGATGGGTTTTCATTTCTTAGACATGTAGTTGCATCAATAGGAATAGGTCAGCCAAACATGTATATTCTGCCATCATTTACACATCCTCCACTTGTTCCAAGTCTGCTTGACTTTATAACCTTAAACACAAAAGAAGATGGTGAGAACTGGTAGCCATTAGCTATGTTTCCATCCAAAAATGCGAATTAACTTTATGCGCAAAACTGGAATATTGCATGAAAGATTGCATAAGAAAGAAAGTGTTGTGAAAGAAAGTGAATAAAGCAGCGTTTCCATCCAATGAGTCCGAGAACAAAATCGTCACTTCCTGATTAACTGGTGCCAAATATCAACAGTAAAAATGAAATTTGCTGCAGTAGGAGAAGCTGCGTGAATCTTTTCCTTATTTAATTAATGACTTGCGCCTCAGAGCATAGTTTGTAAACGGTAGTATCATCTATAACGGTCTATATATTGTTGCTTGTGGAAAAGTCACTAAAATGCTCACACAAAAGACCATTTTATTTGAATAGTCTGTGGAGCCCTTTAAGGTTGCAAACTGTGTAGAATTCACGCCTTTTATGGTAGCCTATTGCATGTTTTCTGACACTTCAGTTTGAATCTGAATATTTCTGCTCCTGTCAATATGATTGAGTAGCTTCAACAACCACGACAATCTCTTAAAAAGAGCAACTCACAGTTATATTTTGAATTACTTACCTGAAAAGACTGAAAAAAAAATCGATACAGGAAACAATAAAACAATTTGTCCAAAATTGAATGACCAAAATTACATCTCAGATGTTTTACAATGTGTTCAGCTTGCTGGTTTGTCCATTCACACACATTTTTACAATCACGTGAACTAAACAAAATCACATGACCTTTTTTAATGCGCATACTGGAATTTGTTCGGTTAAAATGTTTCCATCAGTTTTTATGCATATTTTCTTATTTGATAAAAAGTCCTACTCAGTTATGTGCATCCGTTTTTTATTGTGCATTTTCAAAATTGATGTGCATCTTGACATTTCCGTCAATCAATTTTTAAAGTGCATAAAATAGGTGGATCGAAACATCCATTGTATTATTTTCCTATAATGGATGTCAAAGGCTACAAGAGGTTTATAAATTTCTTGAAAATGTCTTGTTTAACGGGAAAAAGCACTCATAAGTTTCTAAAATCACCTCAGTGATTTAAATGTGTGTAAATGTTAGTTTTTGGGGTGAATTGTGCATTTATTATGCAGTTTATTACATGATCATTTAATGTTTGATGATAAATATTAAACACCTCAAACAAGTAAAACACACACACAATTTATCACATTTGTGGTGAGACTGGTGAAAAAATCTACAGACCTAGCTGAAATGTTTTCTTAACGTCTAAAAATTAAACAGTTGTGTGTGTTTAAATTCAGTGAGTGAAATTGATTGGCTGACCCAATGTTAAATGTTTTGTTATAATCAGCCTGCCAGCAAGCATGTGCGGTAACCATCAGTCATAAAATATATATAATGCATAAAAATTACTCCCTACAATTGCTCCTAACAGCCCTCTTTAAGACTTCATACAGTTGCCATGGAAACAGATGTGCTGACAAAACCTCATAAGAACTGTGTGACCCGGGCTACAGAGGGAAAGATTTTCTGAAGTTGCATTAAAGTGTAATTTACAAATTATGCGCCTCGATTTGCATTGTGTATGTGAGAGCACCATAACGGTTATTGGAAAGAGATGTTAGATCTGATAATGGAAGCTTGAATAGGCAGTGCTATTAATTAAGCTGTCACATCTAGAGCGTGGGTTTGTCCGAAGCATCTTCTCTCTGTTTGCTTGAATGGATATAATCATTTTCACTTGTCATGGTCAGCTGCCGCCATGGCTGTGTTTTACCTTACACATTCCTTTGCTCTATCAATTAGCCACCTGTTGCTATTTGAAGTCCCTTCTTTTTTTTTAATGCCGTTAATGAAATTTCCTCTCATTGTGTTTGACCAGGATTCATTCGTTGTAAGGTAATATCTGTGGAAACAAGCTGACTGCTCTTCTGAGACACCACAAATGCTCGCAGTCACGTTTCAATCTGACTGATGCGTGATAATAATGCAATAATGATCAGTTTGTTTATCTCTTCCCCTGCCTTCAGCGCATAACTCAATGCACATGTTCTGTTAAGATGGAAATCGCGTTCAAGTTAGCTTGATTACACTCAAAAATTGCTTGGCAACTGTGATTCGGCCATGACAGATAACACGATTAACTACTACAAAGAGTTTAATAGAGCCAATGCCGGTGCCCCGTATGTGAGGACATTAAACCTTTAAGTACCTCTGTGGCAAGATAAAAAAACTGATCTGATAAGGCGAGGTGTAGACTAATGTGATTTAAAAATAAATGCACAAACCCACGCGGAGCACATCTGCACTGAATATCGGTCATTTTGGCTGGAAAGTTTGTTTGGCAGTCATCGAATGTAACACGAACCATGTGTACCAGACTCCCTCATCCTCCCCAGCTCATGATAAAATAGAATAATCGCCTGCTAAATAATATAAATGTTTAAGTAAACAGTGTAGTCTCTGCTTTTTGTATTCATTCTGTTCAGTTTGGATCGATTTGTCAGCTTTTATCCTGATCTGCTTTTTGTTTTAAAAAACAAATGGGGATAAAGGACAGAACACACACACGCATATATATTTAGGCTGGCTGTAGAAAGAGTGTTATTGTGGTTATATATATATATCTCCACATTCTGCCTTCTGGGTAAAGAAGGTTTCAATGAAGAAACAGTTTCACTAAGAAACAGTTGCTGTTTATGTGTATCTTCAGGGTAACTACCTATTGATTCACAGCATAAACATTGTAAAACAACATGCCACTGGAGCAAAAGTGCCAGCTCTTCAATTTTCCGGAATTAAGTATCTGTCACATACCCTATGCATCCCAGAAGCCTCTCTGCAGATGTTTCTTCTGTGTCATCTTCAGCCGTCCGTTCACTTGAACGCCTGGCTCAGCAAACCCCTGCCTGTGTACATGAAAATGTCTTGTTTTCATTTTGCTACATGCTTCCCAGCACTAAGGGGCCCTTTAAGCAGATTAAGCTTCTGCGTGGTGCATGTTGGCAAAATGGAAGGTGTTTTTAGCAGGGAGATTTGGATGGAAAACAACTGGAGCATTGAGCAGGTCAGCGGTCCAGAGAAGCGTAGAAGACTGCATCTGTGTGACCCTTTTAAGAATGAAGTGATGACCTTGAGCACCTTGGTAGATGTCCACCTGCATCCAGCCATAATCCTTCCGAAGGTTACTCTTAGAGAGAGCAGAAGGGGCAGAGACGAAGTCAAACAGAGCCTGGAATATTAAAAAAATCATTTAGTTGGCTGTGTATGAATTTCTATTTTTAGTCTTTTTCAGTTTTTTTAATTTTATTAATTATCATAATTATTGGACAGAGCCTTTATAATTTTGCCTGTAACAACGCCGTCTGCAAATATTTTGGCTCAGGAGTGTAAATTTGAATAATTCATTTAATATTTTTCCTTTAAAACTGGAAAATTAACACTTTGCTTGGTTATTCATTCTTCCATGGTGGGGGGCCACACCAAAATTCATTCCCGCCACGGCTACATTACAGCTTCTCATTCAAAACCTTCAATTGTTGCTGTTTTGTTTTTTTTATAGTGAGATATAACCAAAACATATTAAAATGTAAGTGAATTATATCAGAGCAAACTTTTTTGTAATGTGCTGTGCGTTATTTGTTTACCCCTTTAAGGTTACATGCTGACTGACTGACTGACTGACAGGGCAGTGCGATGCGTGAGGCCAGCAAACACAATGTAGCTTTTAGTTATGATGTACACAGTTTCCATAATTATACTATTTATAGATAAAAGTCTGTGGTTCTGCATAGAATGACTTTCTCTTGCTGTTTGAGTTTATGGCTGTTTCACTTTACCTCAATGCCATTCTGTAGGTCTATTGAAGACATTCATAAATATTCCTAGCAAATCTAATAAATATTTGAGAGATACTTGTTACATAAACGCACTAAATCACCCTTCAGCAGCGTTTATTTGAAATCGCACAAGAAAATTTGTGCTTGAGCAGCGTATATTTGAGGGTATGCAAGAAGATTTGTGCACGAAGAGGAAATCAGCGCGCAAGCAAAGAGATTCACATGCTTGTATTACATGAGCGGGATCTTGACTTGTAATACTGTGCTCACGACATTTGTGATTGAAATAACCCCATATGGTGTTGGAATTTGGAGGATGTGTGTAAAAGACCTGCCACCACAGCTGGAAAGAATTCTAGAGGAAACACTGTTTTGTCCAAAATAAAATGTCCTTTTAGGGCTTCAGGACAATAATGTCCTCATTAAAACTCCTTAAAACAGGGCATTTTCACCCCAGTGCCATTTAACTATAAAATTATATCATGTTAATAGGCTTGTAAAAGGACATTTTGTTCTTTTAGGCCCTCTAATTATTGTTCTTTAGTCATGCACACGGGTTAAATACTGTATTGTTTTCTACTGTAATTTACAGTTTTCAAAATCCATCGTTAGCCAACTAAGGTCACAAGTTCCGTTGTTAGAAACATATTTCGTTGATTTGGCGTTTCCCAAATCCATCGTTCCAATGAACAATCGCAAACTGCATCGTAAACTTGTACACTTGCAACTACACCTCTAAAGCAGTAGTTAGAAACATAGTGCCTGGTTGTGTTCTATTACCAGCTATCCCCCCTATGCCCTATTTTTTTTAAACTGTCTAACATTTAAACTTGGAATAATTAAAAAAACATTAAAGTCATCTCTCCTACTGTAGGTGTAATTTGCTTTCAAAGTATTTTTACAGTTCAGTTTTAGAAATCTTCATATTCAGAATTGCATTCCCTTCGCAGTGCACTTTGAAAACACTAAATGACATTTTGAATGCAGCCGTGGCTCATGATGAAAGGTATAGGTAAGCTTTTATTTAAAAGCTCCAAAGCTTGTGAAAACAAAAACATATAGTATACGTTAATGGTTTTTATATATATTAGGTTATTTATTAAGAAATGTATCTCTATATGACACGGGCTTGTTGGTTAGAAGATTTCTGCAGTGGTTTGAATGCGTTAAATTGTAAAAGTAGACTTTTACAATAAATAAAATAAAAAATAAATATATAATAATAATAATAATAATACAAATTAATAATAAGTAGGATTTTTTAAATTTCTTAATAAATTACCTACTTTAAATTACAACCATTAACAATTTATATGATTTATATATGAGATTAAAATACATGTTCGCTAGTTAATGTTTAATAATAGAATATGGAATATTCTCAATAACATTTGTAAAGGAAACAAAGGCCCTATATGTGCCGTGTACATATATTTCAATTAATATGCAAAACAAATATTATTGTTTTTTTTATGTATGTGCGTGTAAAACAATATCATTTACACAAAAAAAGTATGGGGTTTTTCTTTAAAGAAATAGTTACTCAACCCCGTTTAGAGCGACAATATGGACGATTTACATTATGACAAATGTTATAATGCAAAGCAACTATGTGTTTGGCAAACACTCGTCACTACAACGTTCTTTTCCCAAACTATGCATCGTACTATGATAGTTCAGCCATGAGTTATGTTGTTGTATGGGAAACTTATCCCTGAGCAATACATTTTCAAACCACTAAAATTGTTAATAAAAGTGACTTAAAAAAAAAAAAAAATTCTATTTCACTTTAGATTTAAGTACACTTAGTATTTTTTATATTTCATAAATTTTATGACTTTTTATTAACTTTTTATTTTATTAACATTTTTAACAAAAATAGTTGCTTTAATCATCTTAATAATTAAGTACACAATATCAGTGGTGCCCACAGAGCATGTGGAAGACATGCTAGACAAGTAGTCGAGTGATGTTTGTGTTCAGGGCAAAAGAGAGGGAGAAATACAGCCCTGAGGAGGGTGAATTACAGCATGCTTTTAGGACACTCAGCTAACGTTAGACAACTTTGTTTATTATCTCACACAAAGCAAATGGGCTTTCTGAGTTACGGTCACGTCATGCGCAATGGCAGCTTATTTATGGAATGTTTACCTGTGCATGTGACCCGAGGGTCATTTCCACACATCCTTTAACCCAGCTCCAAGTGAGGGGCAAAACCACCCTTTGATTCAGTGCGGCTCTGCTGATTAGGCCTCTAGAAAAGCAGTAATGACCTGGAAAATCAGCCAATAAGTAGAGCGAGGTGTCCTCAGTGCTGCAGTGAAGTGACTTTCTGCTTTCCTGCCATTGATTAACAGCTGAAGCAGATCTCTCCTGCCCATCTCACCCAAAACAATCCAGGCTCCGATTCTCTCGGTTGCTTTGCTATTTTGTTAGGAGTGTGATTGATCTAATTAGATTTGCCAACTGATGTCAAATTAATTACAATTGATTTGATATATCAATATTTGCAGAGAAATTAGAAGATTCAGATCATTTAGATGTATTATAATAGATGTATTATAATAGATTTCTCTCTGTACACATGCATGCTTTGGTCATTTCTTCTTACTTTAACTTCTTACAGTTTAAACTGAAATTTCACAAAAAAAAAATGTTTTTTTTTTACTCGTCCTTGGGCCATTCAAGATGTAGGGGACTATTTACTTCAGTTAAACATTAAAGATCTTTATCTTTGAACCATAGTACTTGGTGATTCATATTACACAAGTTAAAGCACTTTAAACAAAAAATATATATGTACAGGCAAGCAAAATTAACACCCATGACTTCTGATTTTACACTGAGGGTTTCTGTGAAAGAAACTACATTCAGCTATATTCTGTTGGGTCAGTTGTTTTAAACTGACAGCCTATTTTGTGCAATTTGAAAGATAAGCGCTTATTCAGAAAAGTCACGGAGAATGCAGTGTTCACATGTATTCATAAGTATTCATAGGTATTCATTCCCCTGCGGGAAGGTTGCCGTTTTCAAACAGCGCTTTGCAAACATCGATCCTTACGAAGCTCCTCGAAGGAAAAGCAGCCTTGGGAATTAAAGACATAAGAATCCCACAGCAGCCTTTAAGGGACTGAATTATGGCCGTCTACAGAGACAGGGGCACAAGAGTCACATAAATAAGTGTAGAGTGAGAGAGAGAGAGAGAGAGAGAGAGGCAGACTTTGTGTGCTTTCTAGTTATTTACAGTGGATTAGACATTTTAACATTGCAGTGAAAGCTTAGTGAATCCATGTTCAGTCATGCTGTAAATCATATTAATGGTGTGTGTGTGTGTTTGTTTTGCAGCCTGGTGTCCATTATCAGAGGGCAGGTGCTCACTGCAGATGGCACACCTCTGATTGGAGTCAACGTGTCCTTTGTGCACTATCCAGACCACGGATACACCATCACACGACAGGACGGCATGTAGGTTGAAAACACAAGCAGGCATGCATCCATACTCTTCCTGTCCTTGAACATCACAATACAGCTCAGGGTACAGATGTCACCAAAACCATCTGTTTAGTTACGTTTAGTATTTATGCATAAAATATACATAAGCTTTGATTGAATACGCACTCTCTCTTATGGCTCTACAACAGTTTGTGTGTGTGCGTGTGTGTTTTACAGCACACTATCTTATCTACCAAGATCATCTCATGAAAATGTCAGCCATTGCTTCAGGAAGCAGTGCTTTAGCAAACAGCCTGTTTAAAATGCATTGGATTTACAAGGGTGGAATCAATCAGCCAATGGGCCGCACTTTCCCATACTGTTAAACCAGTCGCAGCATTATTAAGAAGCTGCAGCGCTGCAATCATAAAGGCCTTGGCACTGTAACCAGCCAGCTGTTTAAGCTGAAGGAAAAGGAAATGTTAGGAGCCACCATCATGTACTGTCATGTGTCGGTGCTGAAAGGCAGCAATCAAGCAGAGAGGAAATGTGAATTAAATTCAGTGAAATTAAAGATAGAATCACAGTAAAAAGGTTTAGGTAGAGCCAGTGGACTGAATGGGGTCACTTGATGGAGCAGCTGAATGAAAAATGACAATGATGTCATTATTAACTTTCCACCATGTCTTTCCTAACCGGTTTGACTGACTTTCTTCTGTGGCACACAAAAGGCATCATTGACATCAGACCTGATGCAATAAATCTAAAGGTGCCATATTTCATTTAAGAGCTACAGTCACATACTTGGTACATCTTCACAGGACTTTAAATGTAGCACATAAGAGAGTCGTTCCATTGCTGCTTTGAAATTTTAGGTCAAGTGTTACTGTATTCATACAAAAGATTGTAAAACATGCAAAAATTATACATTTATATATAAGAAAGTATAGATGTGTAGATATACTTTTTATATCTACAGAACAAGCATCTTAACTTTTCCCCCACCAAAATCCCCAAATTGGATTCTTTTAAATTTGCCAATCAGCACCAGCAATTTTATAATTATAATATAATTATAATTTTGTTGTATTAATGTCTAAACCAGATATGCCCAAACTAGGACCCGAGGGCCAAAGTTGGCCTATTGTAACCTTTGATTTGGCCCGCCATCCCATCTGAGAAGAGAGGGAGAATTTTGGGGAGGGTTGTGGTTAATGCTTTTAATACACAGTTATTCGTTTTTTTAAGCTACAAAAAAGCAAACTTGACTTAAATGTTTCAATTAAATGTTGTAAATGAATCCATTTTTTAAGGAACATACTGTTGCTCAGTGGATAGAGCACAATCCTGAAGTCCTTAGTAAGCAAATCAAAGTAGACAGCAGCTTGACTAGTGTATTCAGCATTAAACTCAATAATGTTTTAAATGGAAGTCTTATGTCTTATGTAACGACGATGTACAGCCATTTTCAGATCTCTCCATAGATGTTCAATAGGATTTAGTTCTGGGCTCTGGCTGGGCCACTCAAGGACATTCACTGAGTTGTTGTAAAGTCACTCCATTGACATTTTGGCAGTGTGCTTTGGGTCATTGTCCTGCTGGAAGATGAACCGTCGCCTCAGTCTGAGGTCAAGAGCACTCTGAAGCAGGTTTTCATTCAGGATGTCTCTGCACATTGCTGCATTCATCTTTCCCTCTATCCTGACTAGTCTTCCAGTTCCTCCTGCTGAAAAACATCCCCACAGCATGATGCTACCAACACCATGCTTCACTATAAGGATGGTGTTAGCCAGGTGATGAGCGGTGCCTGATTTTCTCCCAACGGAACGCCTGACATTCACTAAATTTTAGTCTCATCAGACCAGAGAATTGTGTTTCTTATTGTCTGAGAGTCCTTCAGATGCCTTTTGACAAATTCCAGGTGGAGAATGGCTTCCGTCTAGCCACTCTACCATTCAGGCCTGATTGGTGGATTGCTGCACAGATGGTTGTCCTTCTGTAAGGTTCTCCTCTCTCCACAGAAGAACGCTGGAGCTCAGACAGAGTGACCATAGTGTTATTGATCACCTCCCTGACAAAGGCCCTTCTTTGAATTTTGAAAAAATAAATGAATTCAATCCATTTTGGAATAAGGCTGTAACATGAAAAAAGTGATATGCTATAAATATTTACATTTTATATTTACAGTTGGCCCACAGCCCTCAATAAAGTTTTTTTTTTTTTGGCCCTTCATATAAAAAAGTTTGGGCACCCCTGGCCTAAACAATACAATGTATAAAATGAAAAGTTTTATTCAAGCATTATATGTTCCATTTATCATATTTTGAAACAAAAGAATAGTAAATTGAGAACAAAGACTCAATGGCAAGGAAGCATTGTGTCATAAATTCAATCAGTTGAGGGAGAGTGTGTTAATGCCTTGGCATGACACAATTCCAGAATTTGGGGTGATTTCACCTGCAGTTGTTTTCTTTTAAGGAGACAGCGAGCACATGAGCGACACCGACGAGATGAGTTTGACCATGACCCTGCATCCCAGAGATAGGCAGAGAGAAGTGTTAGAAAGAGACCGCCAGAGAGATATGTTTAATAGAAAATGTGATGAGAGAAGAGGTTAGACTAGAGAGAGGGCACCCAGACTGAAAGAGAGAAAGAGCAGAGGAGAGGCTATAGATGGAGGGAGTGTGTCTGAGATTAGTCCACTCAGCCAGCTGTTGCAGCTCTTGAAAACCACAGTGGGGCAGGCCATAAAAACGGCACTGAATAATCATGCCCACACCTCTTCCACATCCACTCACTCCAACAGGAAATCAGAGTACCAGCCACGCAGCTGTTGGGGACCAATCACCAGCAGCCTCTACTTCAGAGCCACTTAGATGTACTGCCTGTGTATATGTGGGCACACATACACATGAGCGAATCTTTACGCTTCTGCGGGCTTATTTTCTGCCCTATCTTGCGTTCTCCCCTGCAGCCTTTGCAGAATATGGGAATATAGGACAGTATGCTCAGTTCCTGACTAATTTCCTTCGTAATAGGTCTCTCATGGCAACAGAGAGAGAGAGCTGAGGGAGGGTTTTGGCTTTTACACAAATGCAATGATAAAAAGGCTCAGCCACATTATCATGCATTTTTCACCATGGCAAGGCCCTGTGTCAGGAAGGAAAGGACCTTCTTAGAAATGCTTGGCTCAGAGGAGACATGCTCTGAGATCAGGAAGGTTAAAGGAAGAGACAATTAAACCAAGTCTTGCCATCAGCTCTCATGTCTAATGCATCTCAGTTCCTCATCTTCATGGTACACCGTAGTACATTTCCTGCATATTACCCATACCTAGTCCTGTGTCTTTCTCTTTTTTTTTTTTTTGTAAATATGCATTTCAGGTAACCAGTGAAAGAACATTTTTATCTCTGTAGGTTTGACATTCTTGCAAATGGTGGAGCATCACTGACACTGAGCTTTGAGCGTGCACCGTTTCTGACGCAATTCCGAACCGTATGGATCCCATGGAATGTCTTCTATGTCATGGACACGCTGGTAATGAAGAAAGAGGAAAACGACATCCCCAGCTGTGACCTGAGTGGCTTCATTCGACCAAGTCCTCTCATCGTGGCCACACCCCTCTCCACCTTTTTCAGATCTTCACCCGAAAATGGTCCCATCATTCCAGAGACACAGGTATGGATCATTTGAAGTTCTTTAAATCTGGCTGTATGTCATATTTCATATTTACAACTCCCAACTTACCACTCAAAATGGCTTGGATTAAAGGTGAAATAAATGGAGAATGAATGGTCATTAATTTGCATGTACAGAAGAGGGTATCTTATGGCAGTAGACAGTATGAGTCATGATGAGGAACGCAGTGAGTCTAGACGTGCTTTGTGCAAGTGTGTTCAGTCAGTCAGAAAAGGAGTTATTGAGAACAGTGATGGCGCTTAAAAAAATCGGAGGAAACAGTCTGTTCTCTGCCCTCAACCTGCACTCGGTATGCAGTACTAAGATAAAACTGAGTTTCGAATCTCAGTGCAGCCAGAGCTAAAAATCACCACAGCCCCTCATTTTGAGTAGATATTGGTCAGCGTATTATATCCTCTCGCGCATCCTCCTTTTGCTCCTTTTATAGTGCAAATCTACACACGCTATCCCCTACATAATCTTAGCAAAATAACTCAAGCCTCTTGCTGCCTGTCTGTAAAAATGAAAGCTGGACCCACATCAGACCAAGCAAAGCACCACGTCTTTGGAGAGATGAATATAAATGCACGCTTGCTTTGTCTTGCACAAAACAATTTTTAAGGTCTTAGAGGAATAGTTCAGAAAAAAAGAAAGGAAATTCTTCTATTATTGTGCACCCTTGTAGTGCAAAACCCCTGTGACTTAAGTTTATTTGTAAAGCACAAAAGGTATGTAAAAATATCATTGCTGCTCTTTTCAATGTAATGAAAGTGAAAGAGAATTAGGGATGTTTAATTTTTAAACAAGGAGCTTTAAATGAAGTCAGTGAAGGATTTTCCTTTTAGTAACCCATTGGAGCTGAGGAATAACAGCTCAAATTCATCAAACAGCTTTTGTATGGCTTCATAAAAGTATAGCAGGGACTCCTTAATACTTTCATTTTTGCATCCTGTTTATTGTGATAATATAGAAACCAGCATTACTTTAAATAAATGTGACCATTTGTTTTCAAAGAAAGATAAAAAAGAGGAAACCGGTAAAAAAAAAGCTGTAATAAAAGAATGACAAAACAGTTAAGATTGAATCCTTCAGTCACTTTTTCTGCTGATTGAGAGGTCCACATAACTTGGCTCTGTCCTGTCTGTTTTCTCCTCTACTCTACCTTGTGTCCAGATGTGTATTTGATCCTTCCTCTATAGCCTGGCTTTTCCACTCTTAGCATTCTGTGGCATGCAGCGGGGGGAGCATCCACTGTAATGCGAGCACTCAGGGCCAACACATATGCTGTCTTACGAGTTTGCTCCGAGACATAAAGGAGAAAAATTGTTTCCTTATTTTCGACAGCACATGTAACAGGCCACACTTCTCTTCCCCTGTTTCTGCTCAGTCCCAACAGGGGCGTCTGTCCCCTCTGTGGAACCCCACTCATCAAAGTAGATGGGTCCTGATTTGAATTACAGCCTGCTTTGAGAGCAACTCTAAACAGGGGTAATCAGACCCAACCAAGTTAGCATTTAATATGGGGCTTTTGGACCTCAGCTGTAATGGCCTCCAAGGTCTTTTTTTACCCGAAGCGTCATACATAAATGGCAAACAGACATCCCTCAGCCCCACTCCGCCAGCGCTCGTAATGCTTAGCGGCCATGACACCGAACGGGCAGGCATATTGCTTCCACTTGGCCATTGCGCAGAGCTGGAAAAAATGTTATTTGGCTGGAAGAGAATGGCACGTTTTCACGTCCACAGAAAACCTCTATGCAACAGTGGAAAATCAGATGAGACGTTTAGTGAATGAAAGACACATATGATTTGTGTTTCTGCTTCTAGAACGACTGCGTCCTATAAGGCATAACACCTCTAAACACATTAAGAGTGCATCGATTCAGCTGCTTCTTGCAAAAAAAACACTAACTTCCCTCCTTTTTACCATGAAAAAAAATGCTTGATGATAAAACTCAATCTGGTCTTTATTACTGTGCATTTAATGGGCTGTATCAAATGAACTTTCAAAGCCTTTTTTCATCTTCCCTTTCGTTTGGCAAATGAGAAAACATTTTGCTTTAATGCAGCCATATGCACTTATGGCCCTTGCCCCCGTGGCTAAGAATAACACGGCTGCACACGTAGAGAGACGGCAGCGCATGCGGTGCCATTTATTAAGAGTTTATAGCAGACGGAGTAAAGCATGTTATTAGCTCAGACTCTGTAATCAAAGTTCACAGAGGGGAGGCTGGGTGCATAGCATGAATGCATTGTGGCTTATAGACGCCCTTAAGTACCTACGAGCATAGGATATGCACACACATGTGGATGGCATCAACTGGTGTTACGGTTGCAGCATGGGCCCTTCAAATTGAGAGCATAATGCTTCAGTCATGTCTGTGTGTGTGCTTGAATGTGAAATAGTGTGAGTTAAAACTGCCAAACTCTGTCTTAACTAGCTGCTATTTTATTTCATCCCTCATCTACCCTTATTTACCTGTTTGCCTAGGATTTTTTTGTAGTTGCAGCCACAGACAGCATATCAAAGGTTCTCGCAAAGCCATCTAGCCCCCTCTACTGATCCCCAGAAAAGTGCAGCGGCGTCCAAACTGACAAAAAAAGCGAGAGAAGAAAAGAAATTCCCTCTGGCTCTCTTTGTCCTCTGTGTTAGAGAAAAGTAAATGTCCCCTCCCAGTAGGACACTTGACAATGGCATGAGCTGGAAGACAGGGGGATTACTGTCTTTCCACAGTGGCTTGACTGGCTTTTCATTAAGCACTTGAGGAGAAAGCTGTGATGCAGTATTTCTCTGTTGATCCAAGCTGCTCCTCATCTCCTGTGCTCCTTTTGTGCATCTCAAAGAGGGAGAGAAATTAGCGCTAATGCTCTGAACTTTGGTGACTCCTCACCAGGGGCACCTTTAAATGCTGCTAACTGTACGCTTGTGTTTCATCTGGCACGACAGGCCAGCTGTCTAAAAGTCTGAAATCAATCCAGATTGAACTCTTCTACTGAAAGTTGTGGCCCACACTCCTCTGCCTGTTGACTATTTCTCGTGGTCGAGCATGTGGAATGTGGTACAGTAATAGCCTCCGACAGTGATGCAAATATAAGCATGTTCCGCCCGTGAAAATCTCCTCATTAGATCCAAGATGTCAAGTAAATGGCGGTCAGAGCAAACACAGGCACAGATGTGCTTTAATCCTGCGGAGAGAAAAATCGGCGGCCTCATCCTCGACTCTAATTCCTCTTCCAGATGCTCCCGAGTCACTCCTTCTTCTCTCCCCCGTCTTCATTTATCTTCACCTCTTTCTCTCTTTGATGTGCAGGTTCTTCAGGAGGAGACGGCGATTCCCGGTAGCGACCTGAACCTCATGTATTTGAGTTCACGGGCAGCTGGCTACCGGCCAGTGCTCAAGGTGACCATGACCCAAGCCACTATCCCCTTTAACCTCATGAAGGTGCACCTGATGGTGGCCGTGGTGGGACGTCTCTTTCAGAAGTGGTTCCCTGCAGAACCCAACCTGTCATACACCTTCATCTGGGACAAAACAGACGCATACAACCAAAGAGTCTACGGCCTGTCCGAGGCTGTGGGTGAGTAACCACACAGATCAGAGACTAAATTCAAAGATTGTTTCGATATTCAATTTATTTTTAAAAATCATTTACAGTGGTCCCTCATTATTCGCGGGAGTTACGTTCTAAAAATGACCCGCAATAGGTGAAATTCGCAAAGTAGTCAGCTTAATTTTTACAATTATTATAGATGTTTTAAGGCTGTAAAACCCCTCACTACACACTTTATACACATTTCTTAGACAGGCATTACCATTTTCACACTTTTCTTTCTTGTGTAAACACTCTCAAAGTTCAAACCTTCGTAGAAAAATATGTCCAGCCATTATAGAATGAAACCAAAGGTCAAACCATTTGATCTTCATTTATTTATTCCGTAATGACGCACTACAGCCGCGTATCTTCTTCCATCTTTTAGCAATGTCCAGAAATTCACGTTTTGTGAAATGGTTAACATCTTCTTCTGCCTTTTCGGTGCTACTACAGGGTGCCTTTAGCGGTGCAAAACGTTTCGTCGACATTGTGAGGAGAAAAACTTGCAAACTAACAGTAGTATGCAGAGTCACACTGCTAGCAATCGAGGATTTATGTAAATTTGGCAAGCGGAACGCTTTCTGTACTGTACAGAAGACACAGCACAGAGATTGATTGACAATAGTCTACAGCCAATCAGGATGCAGAAAACAATACGCTAATCAAGACGCAGGACCAATGCGCTGTAAAAAAAAAGCATGTCAAATTAGATGAAAAAAATCTGCGAAAAGTGAACCGCGTTATAGCGAGGGATCACTTTACTTTCCTTTTTTTTACTTTACAATGTTGAAATGACAATTAAATGTGAAAACTTTAGCAACTAAACCTGTTTTTGTAAGATCCTTTTGAAGTTGATTAAGTGTAAATGAACACAGCATCACACCTCTGCTTAAAACCTCAAAACTTGCACAATTTGCAGCATTTGCACATCTTTAAAAATATTTTCTATTAAATTAGCTGGTGTTGTCGAGCTGATAAAGAAGCAGCTCGCTATCTATCATGTACCGCTATTCTAGATTCTGAGAGTAGAGGAATAATGTAATTACCCTCTGCAGAAAGACTGAATTTGTTATATGCAAGAATGTAGATGTGCTTAATGGCCCGTGCCACTATGACAGTCGCATTATGGTCTCCTTAAATATACCTATGCAAATAGGAAATGTAAATGGAAAACAAAGCAGTTATTACAGAGGCATACAGTAAGAAGCCTCTGATATATATATATTTTTTAATTTCCACAGTGGCATTTTTTATGCTGACAGTATGTTGTAGCTTGTATGATTTCCCATCAGCAAAACCACAGAGAACAACATGCTTCTTTCTGTTCCGAGGAAGGTCAAGGCAATTCTGTGGCTTTGTTTTTCACTTAAACGTCGAGAAAGATGGCCAGCTGCTGATGACAGCGCCTCAGTTTATTTTCAGCTGATGATGTGGCAGGCAGTAGGCCAGACCAAACTAGACATGCTTTTCAGCGCCTTACATAAACAAACTCACAAGATGTTGAGCCACAAAAGACATGTTTTTCTCTAAACCAGAATTCATTCTGCCTTTATAAAGTGAACAGTGTAAAACTGTAAATAGGTTAGCTGAGTTTCACCAGTATTGATTGGCTTTCACCTTCTCATCAGGCTTTGGTATGTCAATTGCATTAAGCAGGTAATTTTTTGCCCAACGAATAGCAGTCCACTTATTGATTCTCTCTGGGGGACATAAGGTCGCTTTCTTAATATGATCGGCTGAAAACAGTTATAAATTTGAAACGATTTGCACCTGGTGAAGTGCAGATCTGTTATGAGATTTATGAAAGTTATGATCGAGACGCTGCAGTGTTCAGGCAGGCTGCAGTAAAGATGAATTGGTATTGTGTAGGACATCTGATTAGGCCCAGGCACCGAGTTTATCAGCTCGATGTTTATATGATGATTTATCTGCATGC
The DNA here is from genome assembly GCF_903798145.1 of Danio aesculapii. NCBI lineage: Eukaryota > Metazoa > Chordata > Actinopteri > Cypriniformes > Danionidae > Danio > Danio aesculapii. Next base: position 21,387,374 of record NC_079435.1, on the reverse strand, counting down.
CTCCTAATGTAGTGTTTAGAATTATTCTGTATTGATTACACAGGTTCTCAAGAAGTCTCTATTTGATGGATGTTTATACAGTGTATTGCATACATGAATAACACCGGTCTGTCTTTCTGCAGTGTCTGTGGGATTTGAGTACGAGTCTTGTTTGGATCTGATCCTGTGGGAGAAAAGAACAGCCATCCTGCAAGGTTATGAACTCGATGCCTCAAACATGGGAGGGTGGACACTAGACAAACACCATGTTTTGGATGTTCAAAACGGTAAGCCTGTCTCTGACCTCTGACTCCTTCAATGAATAACACACTCCTACGCGGATTTTAGTATGCACAGCGCCACGAGTCACATCGATCTTGGCAATCAGCTGAAATCATATGTTTACCCACGCACTCCCAATATCAACAAAAATCAATTAAAATACACTTGCCTTACCTCTCCTTCCTCCACTAAAAGTGGTCCATTATCTGCCTGTTAAAAGTTATTAATATGACATGAGTATAAAGCCTTTAATAAGGAGTAAATGAGAGCTCATTAGTGTCACTGCTTTTAAATGACGTTGATGAAGTGGAGCTATAGCAACACAGCGTTCTTATTGTCTCAGGCATGCCAATGAGGAGACATTTGACATTTCCACATGAGTGACCTTCACCCAGACGGAGCAGTCTGGAGTGCTCTCTGCAGCAAACATTTATGGCCACGTGTCACAGGGGAAGAAACTGCCTTGATGAATTCTTAAGGAGTCTCTCATACCTCATCTTGCCTTTAAAAGGGTGATCAGCAGAGGCTGTCCCCATGCACCTTGTTTAAGGGTTGAAGCTGTTTACGCACTACCTACCCTTGAGACATGATGAGCTGCTTTTAAAACCTAGTTTTCATAGCCATGTAATAATAGTGCTAAAGGTGCTCACCTTTCCAGTAATGAATGTTGGTTGTAGGCTACTACTTAAAATGAAGCTATATGATACATTTAAAAAAGCCAAAAACAAATAACATCCCAGTATTATTTTCTGCGTAACATTTTGTTTTGGTGGTCCACTTCAGATATTATGTTCTGTCATTATAGCATTTGTAGGTTTTATGTTGATGCTCTCAGTTTTTGTCTTCCAGGAGATACTACATTAAGATTTTAGTTCTGTGTACAGTACAAATCTTTTCTTAATCCAAGGTATCTTAAAAGTAACTTGTAAAACTTAGCAGTTATGTGTAATTTGTTAATACTAGTTTACATTAACTATGAGCAATATATTATAGGATTTAATAACTTACATTATATTTTCAAAAATACAGATTGTTCATTGTTTGCTTTTGTTAATTCACTAAGAATCAGAATCAGAAATAGCTTTATTGCCAGGTATTATCACACATACAAGGAGTTTGTTTTCGTGACAGAGCTTCTACAGTGCCACAGAATTACAGAGACAGGACAAAAAACAGATAATAAATATATTTTAAAAATAGAAGTAAGTTGTGAATGCAAATATACAAATTGACAAGTGTATGTACAGTGTATGTACAGGTATATTAACTAATGTTAACTTGTACAAATCTTGATTTTTTTTTAATATTGTAATGGGAAATTAACATTAACTTTTACTTCATGTTTATAATTTCAACAAGTGGAAACTTACTGCAGTGTTATTAAATAACACACCACTCTGAAGAAGTCTGTGTGATTAACAGGCTAAACTTTATTTTATTCACTAAACGTCATCATCTCTGTTGTAAGTGGTAAATATAATATGATATTTTTGATCCATACAACTTTTGTCCATAAATATATTTAACAACATTCTGTGAGATTTGACACAGAGCTTTATTCAGAGTTTTATTCAGTCATAAAAAGTGAGAGAAGTAAAAACTGTGCATCACTGGGACAGCTGCCGACAGTGATGGACAGCTGGGAGCTGGTGAATCAGTGCGGGCAGGTCATAAATTACCCAATGAAATGGGCCTCTGATGGAGGTATGTGAGCAGGCCCAGAACACTGTAATGATTGTGGAAATGATCTCTCTGGGACGAGACACAGAGGGCACTGAGGAATTGTACTTAGTTAACTTAGTCAACTTAACTAAATCTAAGAGTGAGCATGATGTAGATTATAGATGTGTGGTTAGTGTCGATGCTATTATCAATAACTGAATTTAATGACTATATCTACTCTGCTCACTTGGGTTAAGTTTTGCTTAGTTTGCATTTCTACTGCAGTTTACTACCATTTGTAGTGGGAGGGATTATCATAATAGTTGTGCCACCTCTACTGCTGTGACATCATCAATCGTTGGTTTGGGGTCTCAAGACACAAATCCAATGGCACTGGTATCAACTCTGCTATTGATGATTACCAATCAGTGAGCACCACCCGATATGGTACTGCACCAAAAAGGTAGCAAGTACTAGGTACAGTAGGCAGTGGAAAAGCCCCCAAAAGTAAGCCATTCTGAACAGCGTTGTACCATGCAGAAAAAAAGCACATTTTGTGGACCTTTTCTTTTAGGGTTATCATAAAACTAATATAAATGCTGCTCTTTTAAAAACAAGACACTGAAATGAATTACTGAAAAGTCTATGAAGAAATAAAACTAAAAACAAAGGTTGAGAAGCTATCTGAAACTAAATAATCAACAAAAATAATGATTTGAGCAGACACGCACTCATCAAATGTCAGAATAATCTGACCTGTCTGTCTGTGTGGGCGAATACATCCCACAGGCAATATGGCATGAGGAGATGCCAGTAACATTTTCTGATACTGACACAAATTAATTTGCAGTGACTGCTAAGAAATGGTATTGGAAGCATTTAACTTGCATTAAAAGTCACATCTCCATTTCATTTGTTCATTTGTTGCGTTGTCTATTTAGAAGTTTGACTCTAATTCAAAGTTTGTTTCTTTATAAATGAAATGCTGACTATTCCCTTGTGCTTATAGAGAAAAAGTAGGATGGTTACATATACAGACGGCTCTTGTTGTCCAGATCTTGTTTTTTGCTGTTGGTATCTTGAGTGACACTAAACCCTCTTTTACTTCACTAGCAGAGAGCCAGCGCTCCATACAAATTCCAGTGGTCTTTCATCTCTATGCTTGCTGCCCTTGCTTCGCCCCTGACCGCCCTCTACCCACCAGCCCCTTTACATCGTGATCTCTTGCATATCAAACTGTCTGGCAAGTGAGGCGCCTGCCCCACCTAGGGTATCCCAGTACACACTGCTGCAGTCTATTCAAGCACTGTGGGTTGTCACTGATTCACGATTGTGGGTCCTCAATTCCACCAGTATATCGGTATGCTCCACTGAATGTGTTAAAAAGAGTTTGCTGAACAAGTTTTTTTGTAATAGCATTTTAGGCAAAAACATACCCTATACAATATATAGTACAACGACTAATTACTGTCAGTGATCTCAAAATGGCCATAATGAACTGATAGAAATGAATGTCAAGTATCCATAAACATATATTGTGTGCAGCGAGGGAGCTACAACATATATAAGTGTGAGTAGGGATGTCCCGATCAGGTTTTTTTACCTAGTCCAAGTCATTTGATTTTGAACATCTATGGATACTGAAACCATATCTGATGCATCTATAATAAAGTCTTAGTAAAGACATGGGTGCTACAGACGAACTCCATATGTCTGTGGGGACCAAAACACAGGGTACATCTTATAACAGGACAAGTAGTTTGTCAGAAATCTTCTTATAAAGGGCTGGCAGAGCTTTCTCTGTGAAATAGTGGCGAAACGGCCTTTCAAATCGAGGTTCTTCATTTGTTTTTGAGGTGTCTTATCAGGTTTGTTGTGTTAAATGTAGCATTTTCCTTTCCACCTTTTGCAATGCCACATTTACATATCTCACAATATTGGCAATGGCAATGTTGTCATCATCAACTTTATAATTCCTCCAGACTGCAGACATACTTGCACTTTCCGATTCAAGCTGCTTCTGTGTTCTACTTTGCCGGGATTTAACCAATAGCGTCTTTGAACAAAGTGATGTCATGCCGCACGTGTTGCTGTTTCTGTGTGAGTCAAGAAAGAGGTCTAACTCTGTGCCACCACATAACTATAGATGTGTTAAAAAATAATTAAAAATAAACATATACAGTCCTGATTGGAAGGTAATGTCTGATTCCGATTGAGTCTGAAACTGCGTGATTGGCCCGATTTACTAACTTGTAATCGGATCTGGACATCCCTAATTGTAAGTGTCTATCTAAAATGTGTGCAGTTTTAAGCTTTAGGCCCAAGAATCATTCAGTGTATCTAGTTTAGCTGTAATGAAAGGAAAGCGAAATGAGACTTAGAGTATGGTCCACTGGGGTTTGGTTAAGTGTAGGAGTGTTTGTTTGCATTAGCTTCCCGTCTCTGGTGACCTCACCCTGTCACCACACTTTTCATGCTGTCTCACAGGGGGGAAGAAACTGCATGCTTACATCCAGACAACGCCCAGCCACAAACTTAAACATAAACTCTCACTGTTTTAGTGTCCCCATCTGTTCACATTCACAGGCTTTTCTAAAGAAACTTGTTAAACTATGCTCAGCCGGTCGTTATCATGAAATAAACCCTGACAGGTTGATCAGGACCCGACAGGAAGCTGAAACATGAGACTAGTGCAGCTGTATAGGAAATCTTTGACAATTATACGGTTTAGTGATCATTGTACAAAGGCATTTGACCACACTATTCAGAAATGGAATAATCTGAGTAAAATATGCCAGAGAGCTGTGTAATAAATATTTATACGGTACTTGCACTGCCATATTGAATATGGCTGGTTTTGTATTGCCCCTCAATTGGCACACTATGCAAGTCAAAGGTCCTCTCAATTGGCTCACTTTATGGGCACGGTTATGAAATCCAAAGGACTTTAGGCTGTCCCATATGTTTTAGTTTTTTTTTCTTTATGAGTGCCTCTTAGTGGCCATTAAATTCTTAGTGTAGAACAGGACTGAGTTGGGACAGGACCCAGATGAAATTCTGTTCTTGCATCATAGTGGTTAGTTAGTAAAGATGATTAACTGGTTAACTTGTGTTTAAATCACCAAGCAGACAGAAGAGTTGCACAAATTCCCTTAAATAACTGTGAACAGTGTGTTTCATTGGCAATAAGTAACTTACTCTGCTTTGACCTGACTTAGAGCGTCAGAATTCATGTCCATATACCACAGCTAGCACAGGCTCCAGTCAGGCGTGCTATCTTAAAGAGCTCATTCACAATATCTCCTTACTTATGGAAAGCCCTCTTACTTTCATTGCCACCTGCTGCCTTAATGTGCATATACACTCGTTCCACTCTAAACTTCTTTAACAAATGTGTACACACATACACATGAAAGCGGCATAATCGCATTTTGTCTCCTCCTTTCAGTCTCTTTTTCATTTGAACCTGAAGGCCGTTGCACCCACGTTTGCATCTCACCTCTCACACACTCGGGCACAGCAAATTCAGCTGCGCTAGACTTTACTGCCCTTTCTAAATCCCATTGAGTTTAGCTTTAGTTGTGTGCAGGCATGTAATGCAACTTTGAATCTGGCTGCATGAGCCTGGCGCAACCCGCTCTTCTGATGTGGACCACTACTGCCTTCGGGGCTTACCTGCATCCTCTCTCACCATCTCAGCCTCCGATTCCTTTCATCTGCCCTTATCAGGCCCTGTCAGTACTCAACCACTGTACCTCCCCTCCCTCCACCAAACAGCGGGAGGTCAGAGAGAGAGAGATTCAGACACCTCTCTTTGGGACTGCAATTACTTCCAGTCAGGAAATCTTTCAAAGACAGAGTGTGTGATTGAGAGAGAGCATGTTCACAGATTTGCTCCTTGTTTTCTCTGCAGTGCCGCATGTGTGATGCAGGCAATCCGGACAGAAAAAGATTGCATCCCCTGCTTATTACTAGTTTTGTCCTGATTCCAAACACACTGTTTTCCCATTATTCAAATTGACTTTGGACCTGTCGGGAAGGAGTTAGTTCATGAAATATTAATGACAAAAAAACGGCAGAGAGATGTGAGAAATGAACACACAGGGAGAGGCAAAATGATTAAATTAAATTGATTTTGGTAATACTTGATGACCACTAATCACTCTCCCTCTGCCCATACACAAACACGATTCGCACAGCTATGCAAAGATTTATTGCTGCCTTTCTATACCTTAGCTGACACAGAGGCGATGACTGCAAAGATAAACAAAGAAATTATGCATTGCTTTAAAATAGCCCTGGAATAACAAGTTCAGAAAACCAATATATATATATCAATACAATCATAATGTTGCAAGTGGAGAAGTCACTAAAATGCTCACACGTTTGTGCAACAATAAACCATTTTATTTGAATAGTCTGTAAAAGCCCTTTAAGGTTGCAAACTGTGTAGAATTGATGCCTTTTATGGTAGCCTATTGCACCTTTTCTGGTGCTTCAGTTCAAATCTTAATCAGCTGATTTCTGCTTCTGTCAATATGATTTATTAGATTCAACAACTGCAACCGCGATCTCTTAAAAGAGCGACTCACAAAGTTATATTTTTAATTACTTACCTGATAAGACATTGAACAATTATTGACCACTTCAGAAAGCCTAATTTGGTTGGAAAAATGCTCCTTTTGTAACGAATTTAATTTGGTATAAATTGTATCTTTATTTTAATGTATTTTTTGTTGGTCAGTTATCTACAAAATAAACAAAAAAAACGAATACATTTTTGGTAAAGTGACGTGAAAAGACTTTTTTTCCAATAATAAGGGAATCATTAATTCATTTCAAGTAGGCCAGGGGTCTCAAACTGCGGGCCCCCTTCTCCTCCCTTCGGCCCACAACTAATGTCTAAAATATTTTGAGATTTGACCCAACAAAACATATATTTTTGAATCACTATCATTGTTGTGCAGTCGCATATACACTTGTGGTTTTGACCCCACACAAAAATGTGCATTTGTAAAATTTTACTGCTGTTGAATTGACCATGTTAAAGAAAAAAAAAATGAATGTATACAATTTTTTCCCCTCTTTGTTGTAGTTTTACAAAAAATAATAATATTAAGAGGAACAATTGCCAGTAAAGTCAACAAAGTTACCCCAACTCTTTTCTGCAGTCTTACGCTATCTGTTAAACTTTTGGTTAAGCAACAATTGATTTGGACATAATTATTATTATACCTATTAATAAATTGTAGTATTATCATAGCAATTTAAACTACCCCTTCAATATGTACAACAAGAAACAAACAGAGAAATGTCTGAGTGCATCAATTAAATCAGGTTTCCACTTTATGTGCTAGAATGTTAAAATGGCCCTCCTATGAATTGTCAGTCACCAATTTGAGTTTTAGACCATGAAGTAGGCCTATTATAAGACCTGAAATATAATATTTCTGACAATTTTTTTATTTCATTGTATTGAGCCTGAATTTACATATCGCAATACTACTTAGTATCACGATACTTCAGCTGGTATAGTATTGTAACATGAATTAATGGTCTCGCGACGATCCCTGGTGATATCAGATTCTTACAACAGATATGGAAAAGGCTAAGCGTTGTCTGAAGAGATTGAAGCAGAGTGTTTGAGACAAAAGAAGTGAAGTCTAACGATGAGACATGAAAAGGTACGCTGAGGAGAAAGAAAAGGAGGCAGTGACAGATGGTTTGTGCGGCGTAAATGGAAGAAAATTGAGTAGACTACAGCTCGGCTCTATAATCTCATCCAGTTTTCTGACCCAGCATAAACACAGCAACTATAAAACTCCAATCAGCCCTTTATTGGCAATCACTGCTTTCCACTCATGACCTGTCCCCCTCTGTCAGATTTATATATAAACACACATCACGCGTATCAAAGGAACATGTACACACAATCACTGTGAGCTGAGGGCGTTCTCTCTGCATGCCTGAATGAATAATCCTACACGTCCCACATCGTGAGCCGCTCTCCTCATAATCTGTGTATGTGTAATTGAAGACATTCATTGTTGTGCATGTGGGTGTACATACATCCGCTTGTGCTATTATTCCCAAGCCCTCGTATGGCAGATCAAACAGGTGCGGTGTGGGTTCATTACTAATGCGACCATGAGTAATTTGCGTGAAAAACCGGCCCATGCGCATGGCTCTGATTAGCCATGAGAATGTTTCTGTATACACTTGTTTGTGTGTATATATCTGGAGGGACCTCCATCAGAGTAGCCTGGTTTGAAGTCAAGGTCGTGGGTCTTTCCCAGGGCCAATGGGCCTCCCTCATCCAATTTGTCTTTGTTAGCAGAGCATTGCTACAGTGTTAGCCTAAAAGTAGCCCCGAAAGCAGCCATTCCTCTCACTCTTCCAGCCAATCCCTCGCTCAATGGCTTAATCGATGGTGGGTGGTTGATCAGAGGAGGAGGTATATTGAGATTTATGGGGACGTATTAGACCACGATGCGGCTGCTGTGTGGACCGGTGCCCAAGCACACCGAGAGAAGGCTTAAGATGGCGTCATTGATCTCACTCATAATTAGCGCACAGAGAAGCTAGATGCAGAATTCCAGCACGTTGCCGATGTGAATAATTTAGCAAGCACAGCATGAAGTCATCCTTTGAAGTGCAGCTTTGAAGACCCCCCCACCACCCCAGTCTCGAACACCCCGCCGTTTTCAAAGCAACTCCCGAAAAGCAGTTAACTGTGTTCGCAAGGGCGCTTTTAGAAAACATTCTATTGACTTGGACACTTTGAGTTCACCTGCACACGTGTATAAGAACACACACACACTTAAATCTCTTTGGTTTTGTCCAGTCTTATCTTCAATGCACATATGTGTATGCAGAGCAGATGTTTTCCATGTTTAGGGCACAGACTTTTCCTTCCAAAATAGAGGTAGCATTTTAAAGCATCACCGACATGCTCCAAAGACGCCAAGGGAAGTTCATTTCACTGACTTTAAAGTAGTTATTTAACACCATATCAATGTTCATTGGTTTTGCACAGAGTTCATGCTGGACTGTTTCTCTCTCCTGTGACATAAATAAGAGTTGTTGACCATTTTAAACCTGACACTTTTGAGCTTCCATGACAGTCTGGATGCAGGCAGTGTAGTGGCTAGGTCTGGGAACACAACTTCTCTCTCTCCTTCTGGGTGGAGGGGTTGTGCTGAGAAGGCAGTAGGAAGTTAGTGGAGTTCACAGCTGACAGGAGTCTTGTGGTGGACTCTAATTTGAGCACTCACAGTGGATGACAGCGGTTTGTGGTGGCACATGTCTATTTCTGCTCCGTCTACGAATCGCTTGTCTCTCCCTGATGCCCTCCATCTCCTTTCTCGCTCTGTCTTGTTTGCTTTCTCTATGGGAACCAAGAGCCAGCAACCCCATTAAATTCAGCATGCTGGATGAAATTCTGAGGCCTGGCTTAGCAGGTGTCATGTATCCTCAGCTCTCTGTGTTGGTTCTTGCCATTTAATGTGATTTGTGGGCTTCTGCTAAGAATATAAATGTGAATATAAACTCTACCTGACATCTTTTTCATCGCAACATTTTTAAATCACGTCCTCTTAATTTCTAGACTTTCAGAAGTGTCAGGCCAGATATTTGGAGTTTGTCAAGAAGTTCATCTTGCTGTTTGCTAAATGGATTGTATTAATGTAACATTTATGCAATATTAACCTGCTTAAATGAATGAAGAAAACATGCTCAGGCAACATGCTCTTTCTACACACTTTACATTTCAAAACTACTTGTTAAAATTTAATGTTTTCTTTCAACAAGCTATTCAATAGCTTGCAAATTCCTTATCGACCATAGATGCTGATATATAAAATATCAAAGGCTTGCTGACTTGTATCAAAGTGTCATTTTTAAAATATGAGGGTGTTTTTTATACTTAACTATGCAGAAGGTATTTTTATTAGAACATACTAGTGGCAAGTTAGATGTCAACAAACAGATCTGCTCATTACAAATTCTTGTACCATGTTGATGCTTGTCATCCCTCCTCCAACATTTGCAATTCACTTTCATATAACATGAAAATATTTCCCTCTATAAATGCATGCTTTAGTGATGGTTTCTGCTGACCCTCCTCTCCTGGCGTCCCCTTGATCCTAACCAACATTAAAAAAGATCAAAACAATCTTCATACCTTTTTCACCACTCTAAAATCCTGATAAAAGACCCCCTGTGCTCTACTTATTGCTAACCAGAGGCTTGATCTCTCTTTGACGACTTTTGTCAGCTTTTTTGGAAGTAACTTGCTAAGCAGACTGCCAAGAAAAATCAGAATACTTGCCCATTATATATTGTGGATATGAAAAGGAAGCTCCAACGAATGTATATGCAATAACATCAGCCATAAAAATCACAAAAAAATGTTTAAGTGTCTGTCTTCAGTAAATCCTGTATTTTATTTACGCCAAACGGGGGTTTGCGCTGCTGCAAGCTGTAAGTAAATATGGATTTATTTTTCTGATTAATGACCTTATTGCAGTCTCGCATTATATTAAAATGTGAATAAAATCTGCTGTGCTATGGTATGGGAAACATTGATCAGGCTTGCATTTCTTTCTACCTGTACTGGATAGCCATGGTGTGGGCCAGAAAGCTAATATAGCATTATTAGAAGCATGACAAAAGCATGAGGAGAGCAAAACAAAGCACATTGTGCCTTCTACACATTTAAGACATGACATGTGAATGGCTCCATAAACAACAATAGAGGCCATACAGCAGATCCTGTTTTTGCTTGTAGGCATATGGCCATTTGTCACAAGCTTTGTTTGAGTTCAGATTGACCATATTTCATTGCTCTGCACATGAACTCTGTGCATCATTGTATTATTATGGTGTTGTGTTTGAGCTGTGTGTTTCCCCTATGTCATTCCACCCTATGTCATTCCCCTTGTATCAAGCACAAGTAACAATTCTGACTGTAAACTAATCAGTTCCTGCAATTAGTCTAATTCCACCCTTTAGGTACTGTTCTGTTGTACTAGTTAACCAAAAAAGTGGTCAACTTCTGTCTGTGGAAACCTTAATTGTGTCCCCAAACCATACTGTACTGCAGTGAACCATTCCACTCAGCGAAAAACAAGCCATTAGGAAACAGGGTAAGGGCATAAGGGATTCTAGTGGGTTTACTCAGTTTGGTATTGCCAATTAAAATATGTCCAGAGGGAGGAATATTAAAACACAAGTCAACAATCATGTCCAACCCTTGGGTCACTCAAGCTCATAACACAGTGCAAACCCAGACCCCTATGGTATTTCCAAATGCATTTTGCATGCACCCACACAAACATACAGCAAAACCATCAGAGAAAAAAACACTAAAAATTGTTTTTCCCCACATCCACTCAAATTTACAGCCATGCCAATTCACAATTTTGCCTTGGCTAAAAGACTGACCAGAGAGGTGCAGTCATGATAACTAGTCATGATTTGTAACAACTTGGTGACACAGCCTTCTATTTAACATTAATAGTGGTATTATGAATGTTTTATACATTATTCTTTTAGAAAGGGGTACAATGTCTAAATCACGGGTCACCAACCCTGTTCCCGGAGAGCTACCTTCCCTCAGAATTTAGCTTCAATCCTGATCAAACACACCTGTACCAAATTAATTAGGACCTGAAGCAGCACTTGATTACAGACAGGTGTGTATGGTCAAGATTGCAACTGAAATCTGCAGCAAGTTAGCCCTCCAGGAACGGTGTTGGTGACCCCTGGTCTAAATAGAATAAATAGCTTTTTTAACAGTATTAAGCTGATGAGTACCTATTTTTGGAATTAATAATAGACACCATATATTGATGCAGTTTTTATTATATACATTTATTATATAAAACGTACCGTGATGTGATGTGATCCAATGATTTCTGTAAGTTGCCTGTGCATATAATCATTCTATCAGCATGTGTTTAGGCTGTTTATGGATTCTGAACTCTTGCCAGATTGACCCTCTTTTCAGTTCTGAATATATTAGCATTAGAATTATCAGAGTGCTATGTTTATATAAACCAGAAAGTTTTGAGAACCAGTGAAAATGTTAACATCATTTGATAACATTACATAAAATGACTACAGTATAGTTATTTTGTTATCCTGTTTAGCCAGAAATATATATCAAGTTGAATACTGGTGAATTACATGGATATCTTCTGTGTATGGGACTTTTGGGTTATTATAGCAGTAACAACATGTTGCATAGATAATCTCTCCTCTCATTCATTGAAAGTGTATTGCTGATTACATTTTTTCAAGTTTTAATTTTTTATGATTGATTTGGAGGGATCTAATGGTTGACAATTCTCACATAGCTCAGTCCCTGTTAGGGGCTCTCCATGAACCATCCTATTTCTGCTCTTAAGCAAAGCCAATCCTCAGGCTGCTGCTGGCAGGATGTGTGAGATATACTTACACCATGATGTCTGTGTTTGCAACGTTTCAGGCAAGCTGTCAATGAATGTTTTGTCTATGTTGATGTGTGATTTTATTTATGTTTTATATATAGATAGATCTATACAACAGCCGCCGTCTGGAACACTGCAACAAACACAGAAAAACAGACAATACAAACTGTGAACATGCTTATCCACATCTTAAAGTACTCCATCTACTGCTGTATAATATTGTATATCAACATAGACGAAACCATGTTGAGGGCCTTTTCCACACTGTACCCTCTCTTGGATGAGGAACAGACAGTGAAGGTGGACTCATCAGCGAACAATACATGTTTCACATTGTCCAAGCCTTGGATTTTTGCTGCTGGCACCATTGAAACCAACGTTTTGCATTGGCAGAAGTTACCAAGGGTTTGACTATAGCAGCGCAGCCATGTATATTGACCCTGTGGAGCTCCCGACCAACAGTTTGGCGGAAATAGGAGAGTTGAGATGCACATTTAATTCTGCAGTGAGTTGTGGCAGCTGTGATTTTATGTTTTGCATGTTTCTTGCATTATTGCGACAGTTTCCCCTCTTGCATCCACAGTTACTCCTGTTGGATGTGGGTTCATCCTTCTTAGTGGTACTGTGCAAAACTGTGCTATTACTCTGCTAATTAAACCTCACACTCTGCTCTTACTGGTGGAATGTGTATCAATGAAATGTGACACTGAAATGGAATGTGGCATCAATGAAGATAGGCCACCAGTCAAATTTAGCCATGAAACCTCCAACACTAAATTGGCCAGTGTTTTAGTTTCATAGTCCAACTTCTATATATGACATGAATTTGTCACTTTATCTTTAGTAATCACTCTTAATGTCTCCTGGCAGGTATCCTGTACAAAGGCAACGGTGAGAACGTCTTCGTCTCTCAGCAGCCTCCAGTGATCAGCACTATTATGGGTAACTGGGCCGCAGGCGCAGTATCTCCTGCCCCCAGCTGTAATGGTCAGGCTGATGGCAACAAGCTGCTGGCTCCGTTGCCCTCGCCTGTGGATCTGATGGCAGCCTGTTCGTCGGTGACTTCAAACTACATCAGACGCATCTTTCCCTCAGGAAACGTTACCAGTGTTATGGAGCCTAAGGTAAAAAAAATGCATGGAATGGAAGTGGACAGTTAGGATCTCGCCTTTAGTGTTAATGATTAAGAACACATAGATGTTGTTAAACAGTAATCTAAGGTGGATGTGGTCTAAAGAACGTGCTGACAGTGACAGGAGTTCTCATGTGTAGAGGGTGACTCATTACTGGTGCTCTCGCCTCTCCTAAGCCAAGAAGAAATACATATTCCCATACCTCTCTTTTTTATACTCCACCACAAGCCTTCTATTGAGTTCGTCCAGCCCACATCAAAGGCTCTGTGTGTGTTTGTGCGTGTGTGTTTATTTACTGGGCTCAGAGAAATAACAGTGTTTATCTCTCAAAGTATTTCTGCCAACTAAACATTTTTTTTTTTGTTTCTTCAAAGAGATTAATCTCTGAGATTTTTAATATGGCCATAAAGCTTATAATTTTAAGAAGCTGTTGATTCCAAGTATGACTATTCTTTTATTGAAATGCAATTGTTTTTTGTTTGTTTTTTGTTGGCTACAGGGCATTTCTGTTTCTATTGTTGTTGCATTTGATTTTAGTTTCAGCTGACATTCAGAAACTCAAATCTCATCATTCAGTTTGGTTTTCACAGCAATTTAGCCAAAAGTTCACATACCGCAGATTACAGCACAACCTCTAAATGTCATAAAAATGCATTCTTAGCAATCTTTCAATCTCTTAATCGCCGCTAAAATGTAAATATATGACAGTGTTTCAGTGGTCATTATAAGCAAAAGTCTTTGTTGGAACACATTTGTTGATTTTGCATATCCTGGCTTCTCTTCTCCAGTCAGAAAAAGTGATGGCATTATGACATGGTCTGTTTTCTCTTAATAACATTATTTCATTTTTTTTATATGATGCTCACAACAACAACCTCCAGTCTAGGGCTGCACAATATATTGTTTAGCATCGATATCGCAAGAAGTGAATTTACAATAGTTAATCATTTCAGTATAATCATATAAAGTGAAAGTTTATGTGTTTTAAAGGCCCTGTGAGGTTTAAAGCAGAGATGCCAAAGTAGGGCTGCGGGCCAAAGTAGTCCCATTGTAACCACTGATTTGGTCCACCATCCCTCTGAGAATGATCGCATTTCTAATTTGACGTAACTTTTTTGTTTGTTTGTTTTGTTGCTGAGCTACAAAAAACGGCAATTAAATTAAATGTTCAATTAAATGTAATAATCTGAGTTTTTAAAAATAGAATAATGTCACGCCGACAAATAGAGGATTTTGCAGAAGACAAATAGAGGACTAAGCAGAAGACATCGGCAAGCAAATCAAGGCAAAAAGTAGTGTAACTCCATTCTGTTATAAATTAGTTTTCTTTTGTTTTTACTGTAATAGTTAATTTAAATGTAAAAAAGAATTATTGCAGTAGTAATATAAAGCAATGTTTTTAGTTATTTGTAAATATTACTAAATAAATTAAGAAGTGACCCACGGCAACTATATTTACCCTTCAGCCCACTAGCCTAGTAAAGTTTGGTTTTTGGCGCTTCGTAAGAAAAGGTTTGGGCACCCCTAGTTTAAAGCATTTGGGCACAAGAACATATTGCATTCGAAGCTTTAACAAAGATTAATTATATTTAATTATTTATACAATGAACAGAGCTTTACTGTACATTTAATTATTTTATGTTTTGTTACTGAATGCTGTTCAATCACCTTCATTAGTATATTTGCTCTACTGTATTTATCTCCGCTTGTAATTTGTTTATTGTATTTTATGCATAATAAACCCTGCAAAGATTTGGGCTGAACAATATATTGTTTGAGTATCGATATCGCAATGTGTGTATTCACACTTGTCACTTCACAGTTTTTATGATTTATTAAAGGTTAAAAATAAAGATATTATTAAATATTATTATTGTTCATTTTTTATACAATGATGACCATGTTATTTTCATTGTATTGTTCAATTTCTGTACTTGAATACTGTTAGACTCTCCAGAAAACCACATTTATAATCATATCGCAATTTACACTACGAGTCAAAAGTTTGGGGTCAGTAGGATTTTTAAATGTTTTAAAATAAGCTTTTCCTGCTCACCAAGGCTGCATTTATTTCATCAAAAATACCGTACAAATTGCAAAATTGTGAAATGTTATTGCACTATAACATAACTGTTAGTTTATAATTTAATTTAATCATTTTCTCCAGTGATTTTAAAGATGAATTTTCAGATTCATTACTCCAGTCTTCAGAGTCACATGATCCTTTAGAAATAGGGCTGGGCAATATGGCAAAATTGCAGTATCAATTAATAAATTCGATATTGAACGATAATGATATATATTTCGATATAAGTTGTTAATGCTTCCAGATTTAAAAAAGTATCCCATCAATGACAGAACTCACAAAAATTAGAGGGTCCATTAAATAGCATAAACTATTTTCGGACGATAAATTTTCAGTGACAATTCTGTGCATCTCTAATATCAACACACTTCTAGATTCTAATTGCTGCACATTTCTGCTGTGTGATTGGCTCTTAGATCAGTATAGAGTAAAAAAGTCCAGTGCTTATTGTTATTGACATACATTTTTCAGACCTATTCAGAATATTTACTATTATTATTAATATTATTATTGTTGATATTATTATTATTATTATTATTATTATTATTATTATTATTATTATTATTATTATTATTATTAATGGTAATAGTAATAAATAGTAATGATAGTAATAAAAGCAATAATGAGTAATAATTTCATTTGAAACTACATACAATAAGTAATAAATAAATATTTAATAAATAAAAATTAAAAAAATTGACAATTTACATTTAATAAATGTCGCCTTAATGAACAATTATTTTTGACAATGAACAATTTTCTTTAAAAAAAGACATGAAAAAAACCTGACCCCAAACTTTTGACCGGTAGTGTATGTTGCAGCAAATCAAAACATCTCAATGTCAATTTTTTCCAATATCCCGCAGCCCTAACAAAAATATCCCAATCCATCTAAACTGATAATTATTATTCAAGTTATCTTGTGAAACATTGCAATTGAATTTGCAAAAAATCTTTTTCTAATATCGTGCAGCCCTACAGTCCCTTTCATTATATGGAAGAATGCATTGTTGGACTTAATATAAAAAAAAAAAAATTTCCTTTTGTTTAGAGTGACATGAAGTCTAATAAATAAAGACAGATTTTCCCTTTTTTAGGAATATATCTTAGTAATGGAAAGATTGGTTTCAATTGCTCAGGAATGACTTAATTCCTCCATACAGCATGCTTAGACTGATTTAATAATCCAAACTATCTCAAATATTCAAGCTATATTTTCTCCCGACTGTGATCACAGTGTGTGTACAATCTAAACAGCGTGAAGTGCAGAGCTGATACATTACAAGCATGAGGTGAACACATGTGCCCTTTTCTTTCAAACCTCAAGACCTGTCATTTCCTTCCCTTAGATCTAGAGTGGGCTCACACATCCACACAAAAAGGAGCCACGTAGATTTTCTTTCAAAGTGCTCTCAGGGTCCCTCTATATGAAATCAGAGCCGCATCTCGGGTCGTTTATAGACTTTCGCTGAAATGATCATAAATTCATCCCTCACACTCGCCGGGGCCTAGAGGGCCCTCCATGTCACTCTCCGCTCTCCTGCAGCACCTCATTTAGCCATTGCAGTGATACATGACCGCTACCTCTTATCTCCTCTCTTTCCTTATCTCTTATTCCTTTCTCTTTCACCCTAAATTGTCTGTCTCGTCCTTTTAGCCGCCTCTCGTTTTCCATCTCATGTTTTCCCTGCCTGTGTCTTTCTGTCATTGACACTTACTGTATTTTTAACCTTATCTTATCATCTTCCTTTTCTTCCATCTGCCCCCAACTTGATACCCACGCATAAAAATCTCTCATATGTGTGCTCACACACTTCTCTATAAATGGCCCAGCACTTAACAGGTTTGGGTATCATCGTTGTGTGTCTGCTGCTGCTCTTGTAAATTAAATTCCTTCATTAAAGTAGTAAAACATATGGATGAAGCAAATGAAACGGTGGTCCTCTGTGTGACATATTCACAGCGTGGCTTCTGTGCGGCTAAAGGCAATGTTTAAGGAATTGCTTTTCATTGTCTGGGACACAATCAATTTGCTATTATGGGCCAGTTAACCTCAGCATGTGCTGTGAGCTCATACTGTTCTTCAGTTCCCAGGTGGAATATTCGCACATCCAGCTCTGTTTAAAAAACAAGACAAAGTACGGTTAACAGCCCTGTCTCGCTGCGTTATTTCTCGTCTGCGTGTGAGAGGGAGAGATTAATATATGCACACCTGTTTTTTTCCCTTTCTTGACAAGATTAATGTGCTTCTCTTGTATTTTTACTCTCTATCCTTTTCTTATCTCTCTTATTTCTGCTGTTTTTTTCCTCTGCTACCCTAAGAAATAAAGATTTCAGACATAGGTAAGCCAATTTAACTATATCATGAATTCACAGCTCTGGTGCAGTCAATTTTTCTAGTCAAGTGTTTGTCTTCTCAAGGATTTTTGCATGTCATTAGAAGAAAGCAATGTACGTGTTTGTCAACTGCTGTGTTTCTGGTGTAAATTTTGTGATGAGTGTATTTAATTATTATTTTACTTCACATGCTTCATTTTGAATAAATCTCTTTGCACAAAACTAATGTAGCGAGGTCCGAAATGTTAAGACCACTAGTAGTTTTTTGTATTATTACAAATTATAGTCAACCACAAGATCAGTGCTCCAACATATGCAGGTTGCACACTTGCACTTTGGCTGACCCAAGTTTGAGTTCTGGATCTGGTTTTCTGATCTCGTTCCCTTTAGAAGCTTTAAAGAACATCATGAGCTCTATTTTAACATTCTAGGCGCAAAGTCTAAAGCATTAAGGTCATGTCTGAATCCACTTTTGCTATTTTAAGGTGAGAAAAATACGGTTTGCGCCGTGGCGCATTGTCTAACAGGGTTGCGCTTATTCTTTTAATGAGTTATGGATGTGTTTTGAGCATAATGTGCATTAAACCAATCAGAGTCTCATCTTCTATTCCCTTTAGGAGTCAGTTGCATCACACCATGTTGCATTTGCTATTTACATGGCGACTTTGTAAATTGAAAAACTGAATGGAAAAACTGAACGCTTCACTAGCAAGAAAACAGTTAAACAGACTATCTGCAGCGAGAATAAAGAATGAGCCTCCTCCATTCGACCACTTTACTTTCTCTTTACTTCTTTACTTTCATTGATGAGGAAACAGTGTTGTACGCACTCCACTGAAGACATCTATTAGCCTACATTATTAATTTTATTTGTTAAGCGCAAAGATTTGTTTCAAAACTATTTCTAAATTCAGTTATAATTTCCAGCAAACGGATAAATGAACAATAATAACGAAGTGTGGTCAAAAAACTGAGTTATATCCAAACACACATCCTATTCTTATGCCCCATATGGTGATGCAAACATCTCCAAAACCCGACAGATGGACAAATCTAAACTTGTTTTTTTAAACAAATATAAATATGCATATAATAAATAATACTTCTAATAATAAATAACATTATACAAAAGCAAATTGTCATAAATAAACTGAAAAAAACGGAACACCCATGAGTCCACAAAGTGGCTTTATGTGTCCACAGTAGTCTTTTTCCAAGTATTAAATGACTTTTGAGTCCTAGTGGTCTCAGACTTTTGGATTTCACTATACAAAATGACTTCATCAGATATTTCTGCTGATGGTGCAGAATTTTTTTTTCTTTGAAAACACTGTGGTACTGGTCAGATCTGAATTCTTGACAAAACAGTCCAACATAACAGTTATCGTTTTTCTTTAAACACTATTAGTTAGTCAGTAGTCTATGAATCATCGCAAATCCTCTAGGGAAGTTCCCATGCCTTTCCAACACAACGAGAAATTCCTTTCAACTCCTTTTGTCTGGCTCTGTGAAATCTTCTCTGCTTTGTGGATGTAGGAGTAGCTTAGCTGTGGCATTTATGTAGAACTCAAGTAAAACATTTTCTTTTAATGTGGCCTGTTGCATATACCAGAAAGACAAAAGATACCTCCTGCAGCTTAGAAAGAAGTAGTTTGTTTTTTGAATTCCGCCTGCGCCTTTGATTCCGAGGCCAAATCAGTCAGAAAAGATTTAAATAAAATACACAGACATCCATTTTAGCTGACACTGGCATAGACCCATTTTCTCAGGAAAGATTCAGGACATAAACTTCTCTAGACAGATCTCCCGTTCTTTAGTTAACTGCTCCAAATGTCTCTGCCCTGGACAAGCTGGAGTTCCTGATAAACATTGCAAATTGGTCTTCATCATCCCACACATGTTTGAATAGTTCCAGTTGAGGGGCGATGTACAGAGTGCTGTAGATGTTGATATCCTACATTAACTTCTGTTTGAAGCCCCTGTAGGGTTTAATCACAGATGTATGGAGCACATGAATGAAAATAAATGCGAGTAATTTGAAGTGGGCGAGCCAAAGCCATTAGAGCCTGTTGAATAAATTTCCAACCAGGGATAAATTTAGGAATCCCATGGACATGCTTACCATTCCTCTTTGTCTCCTACCAGATCATTTCAAATGGAATTAGAGGCCAACTTCTATATAAGGCTACACTGTGTGTGGGCAAAATATTTTAGTTAAGTAATTTAAAGGGGGCGGTTCACTCTGCTGTGGCGACCCCTGATAAAGCAGGGACTAACCTGAAAGAAAGAGTAATTTAAAGGGCGTGTTTTTAGCCAAATTAGATTTTCCTAACTTTTCTTAATGCTTCTGAGAAACAAAAAGGAGCCCATTAAGCATTAATGACTCTGAATTAATAAGTGTTAAGTGTTATTAATTCACAAGCACGGTTTCTGGCTGGTGAAAAATTACAAGCCACCTAATTGCTAGCCCTTTTGTCCCAGAAGTCTCAGCCCATCTGTATGTGTCATCAAGGCACACCCATATAGCCTAATGTTCCACAGAGCCTCATAAACTTAGAAGATTATTGACCCCAAACCTCTTTTAACCAAAGCCATTGCTAAGCTTCTGTCCTCCCTGTTTCACTCCCAGAACTCACATTTGTTTCCATTTGGAACAGCAAAACGTTTTATGGTAAATTAGTTTTAGACTTTGATCGTTATTTAATGCAAGTGCCACTTGTACCACAGGGCAACAGTAAATAACATCTTCCTGAAACCTCCTTAGTCTTTTGGAATATTGCTGTAAACATACTTTCCCTTAGATCCAAATAGTAACAAGCATCTGTGCTTCCTTCTAAATCAGACCCCCTAGTTTTCAAAATTTTATAATTTTTTTGTACATTTTTGTGCAATAAAAATGACTGATTTTGTGGTGGTAATTCACAGAAATTTGCGGACAATTTTGCAGTTAAACCATATTACCATATCAGGTAGCCTACTATGTTAGGTGTGCAATCTGAAACAATGACACAAATCATAAAAATAAATTCTTTATGTTGGTCTCTTGTCAAGACAAATCTAAAACGATAGGATTAAGTCAAAGGAAGATTTATAACTCTTATTTTTATCCATGATCTTACTTTCTCTCAGATTTCACTCCCCGGAGCATCTGACATGATGTACCTCACAAATAAGACATGCGTTAGGGCTTTCCATTTCGTAATACACCTACAGCATGGATTGCTGTAAAATTGCTGTCAATGGTAGGGGAGCATTTTCTTTTGTTAACTGCAGGGAAAGAGTTAAACTAAATAATTATAGATTTGACCCACATCATAATACCTAATAATTTAATAATATAATCTATAATAATTTTTTCGAGGCACTCAATTACATCATGTGCGTACGCATATGCAACGTCTATAAGTGATGTAAAAACAATTAATTGCAAACAAAATAAATATAATTTAATTATATGGTTTGGAATTGAAAGATTTATGAGACTACTTACATTTTTTGTGATTATTTTGCGTTGAATTTAAGAATTTTACAGGATCACAAAAATTTTCTACTTTTTGTTGATTTTGCATTGGATTCAGCGGCCGTGGAATCATGAAAAAACTAGGGAGTACTGTAAATGCTAAATGCTACTTAAATGAGGAACCTTGGTTGACATTCATATCACCCCTGCATTCAAAACATATCTCCATAAGAAGCTCACTCGTTTTTTTTTAAGAAAGCAATAAACAAAAAAGATTATATATCATTTTAAACATTGACCCCCATTTAGTGTGTAAATTGACCTCAGCAGCCCACATCTGTTTTAAACATATAGAAAATGGCCTGCCCAGAAGCCAACCCTCTCGCAAGGTGTCTGTGTGCTATTCTTAGTGCTTAGTCACTTCTAATTGAAACACTGGGACAAGTTGTTGATTTTCTTCAACAGATACATCACTTCATGTAGCTCACTGGCTTTTCCCTCTGTCATAGGGGTGCGGGTGGGAAGTGCAAATGATTGAAAGGATGTGACAGTTTGGTGGGCATC
Source organism: Danio aesculapii (assembly GCF_903798145.1). Taxonomy (NCBI): domain Eukaryota; kingdom Metazoa; phylum Chordata; class Actinopteri; order Cypriniformes; family Danionidae; genus Danio; species Danio aesculapii. The sequence goes on along the minus strand of NC_079435.1, from coordinate 21,365,420 downwards.
ATTATGGTTGTGTCAGACGATAGTGATTTCCAGTCCATAACGCATTAGGTTTCACTCTGACAAAGTGCTCAAATCCTTTCCCCTCTAACTGCTCAGGCCAAACAAGCACATTCTAAACACAATAGCCTGATCTTAGTGGTCATGCTTTTAAACATCTGTAGGTCTTCACCAAATTATTACTTAACATTCGTGGTTGTAATTATATGTGCATTGTCAACTGAAGACAACTACTAAAATGGAAGACAATTTTCATGCTAGTATCTGTTCAAGCTTTTGCATTTTGTCAAGATAAGAAAGACTTCCTCATATCTTCTGTCAGATTCACCCATTCAGTTCTCATTTTAACTGTTTGTTTATGAATATAAATGAGTGTATTGGTGTGCTGTATGTATTTGTATGCTGGTATTCCTGTAATTGTGAAATTTCTACATTTGTCCCACCAGCAATAATCCTGCACATCGATACTACCTAGCAACTGACCCAATGACAGGTCAACTGTATGTTTCGGACACCAACTCACGGCGTATCTTCAGGCCTAAAGCTCTGACAGGCACCAAAGAGCTGCTGCAGAATGCAGAGGTTGTGGCAGGAACAGGAGAGCAGTGTCTGCCATTTGATGAGGCTCGATGTGGAGATGGTGGCAAGGCTACTGAGGCATTACTGCTGGGACCAAAAGGTAAAGATACTAAACTCTCCAAATATTAAATAAGTAGCAAACTATATCTAAGTATAATACACTTTTTAAATGTTCTGTCACACACAAATATGTAGTTCAAATAGAAACGTTTCTATGAGTGATCAAGTGAGGCCCACATTTCTCACTGGATCTGAACACCCAGGGGTTCAATTCCTTGCCTCTTGGATTTAGCTCTGACTAGATGAAAAACAACTGCTTCCTGCATATTACTTGCTCTCAACATCACTCTTAGCTCAGGAATAATTCACCACCCAAAAGCACACAGTAAATAATTCAGCGAGTGCTGCGTCTTCAGTGACCTGGAAACCACAGGGGCAAGCAATGACATGTGTACCAGTCGTGTTTTCGTCTGTTTGCAGGTGCAGTGTGTGTGTGTGTGTCTATTTGCAGCTGTCACATCTGCCCCTCTCCTTTCTGTATATAGGCATTGCAGTGGATAAGAATGGGTTCATCTACTTTGTGGATGGTACTATGATAAGGAAAGTAGACCGGAACGGCATCATCTCAACATTGCTGGGTTCTAATGACCTCACATCTGCTCGCCCGCTGACTGTGATAACAGCATGCATATTGGACAGGTATATATCCGTACTCACTTGGTCATGTTATTGCTTTAATGCATTTATATCCTGAGTATAAATTAATCCCCATTTATTGTTGAAACAAAGAAAAGCAGCAGTAGAGCAGCCATGAAAGTTGTATCATTATGGAGTTAAATTCAGTCTAGTTATACCACTGACCTAAACAAAAGATTAGAGGGCAGAAAGTCAAACTTTGATTTATTTTAGAATGTGATCTGTGATTCTCACTACAAAGATTTGGTTGTTTAAACCTGAAATTCTGGCTTTACCACTGAAGGGGTGTTTGGAGGACTGGCCTCGTTTCAAAGATAAAAGTAAAGGCTTGGTGCAATTGAAAGTTACCTCATTTGAACTGCAAAGCAGAACTTTTTCTCGTGTTGTTCCTGTTGGAGTTTTTCAGAGGGCAAATGTTACATTTTAAAAATTGGTTATTGTATTTGTTTTTTAGATATTTCTTTACATATTTTATTATCATGGAATCCCTGTAAGAGTTTATTTGAAGGACAAAAGCAGAGTTGCAGAGCATGCAAACCTGACATTTAAAGACTTGAAGCTGATTAGTTTGGTTTTTCATCCAAGCATTTATAGTAGACTGGACTTTGAACTACTATCTTTTCACTGACCATAAGACATACTTTAAGGTCCAAATCAGGAGCACTCTTAAGTTGAACTGAAAACCAAAAGTCTGAGATTAGTCCTCTGTGTTAGCCTCCACCCAGATGACAAGCAGAAAAACTTCTTTAAAGACCTGGAGCTCCCCCCCTCTGGCTGCTCGCCTGATGCTGATAAGTGCATCTAATTGCCTGAGCAAGTGAACCTATGGAAAACACATCATCACTGAGAATTTCTAGTCATGATTGACAGGTCCAAAAAATGGAATGCAGGAATAAATAGTAGAGATGATGATGAACATTCTCATGAGATTGAAGTCAAATAATTTTACTCTGAAGGTTGCTTTGTGGGGGGCATGTTGATATCACATGATCAGCTACTAGTTCTATCTCAGAACTTCACTAAAGGTGTATATGAATCAGTGTTAATGTCATCGAGTGTCAAAATAAGTCAAAGATATACTTACATATAAGCCAGCACATCAAGTGAGAACAAATCTGATTTTGTTTGGGCTGGGGGAGACTTTCTTTTACCAGTATATGAATTATCAAGAATGTCTTTTGCTTGAAAAGGCGTAACATGCAGTGAAGTAAACTCTAAAATTCATCCACAATCTTCAGCAGAAATGATCATATCCCTCTTTTTCTGTTTTCTGGTGTCCCTACCATCCCCATTTGTCTTTGTCTAAAGATAGAAGTGGGGGACGAGACACAAGGCTGTACCCCTTGGTCCAGGCTCACTGAAGCTCAATGAAGTATGGACAAACCTAGACAGGTTGTGTCAGCCTTACAATTACCCAAACGTTTGCTGTAGTGATTCATCGATGTGCATCATTACAGATATATACAGCTCAACCTACACAACTGTCACCTACCTCAGTAGGGCCAACAGGGACAGCTGGAAATAACTTTAGATCTTCAAGGAAATCTTCTGTTCACTCTTAGTTTTTAAAATGTTCAGTCTAAATCAAGTTTGTCCCTAGAGCACATAAAAAGTACTCTTGTCTGCTTCTAAGGCTATCAAGTTGGCCTTCTGCATATCAGGTGTGAACCTGAGAGTTGATGAAACATTTTAGGTGGCATGTTGTGGTGTACCCAAGTAAAATCCGTTTGCCCTGAGTAAAATCTGGTCTGGAGTTCATGCATTATGCACAAGGTGGAATCACAGACGGGCCATGGCTGAGCAGAGAAAGCTTTTATCCACAAGAGCTGCTGTAGTTCAGAACCATTACGTTTTAATGTGGTGCTCTTCAAAGACGCTTAACCTGCCAGTGTGGTTTGGGTGCAGGTTCAGAGCTGGAAGGAAAATAGTGAAAGAAAGAGAACCCAGGACAAGAACTGGTTGGGGAATGTCTCAATCATGCCACAAATGCTATTTAATTGAGAATCAGTCTGCATCAGTGTTCATTCAAAGCTTTAAAAACAAACTGACAATTATATTGTCAAAATTTGCAAGAGTGGATTCTAGATTATGCAGTAGCATAACTTTCTCCCACTGGCACTTGTCATTATTATTTGTTATCAAGACTGTCAAGTATCCAAAAAAAAAACACTGAAACCAGATAAAAGACAAGACTACATATAGGCCACAGAGAAAACGTACACTATATCTGGCAGAAAGCTTGGTGCTTGTGTCCAATCTTATATTCCTTAATTCCTTATATTCCAGTAATCAAACTCTTTGCAAACCATCTTCATCTTACTTTTTGAAGCAGTGGAGGTATTCCAGTCCTCAATGTGGACAATGTTATTCTGGTTAGCTTTTGTTTGCTAGACAGCTGTTCCCTGTAGGCGCTGAGGAATTGCATCCTGTTGCAAAATAAATGACCCAGCGACAGGCAAATCGAATGAACTAGAGGCACCCAATGTATTAAGCCTCCAAAGTAAAGGATCCTTCTTCATCAGTGTCAGACTCAAACATCAAATGCACACAGAGAGAGCAGGCAGCAGATGTAATAATGTGTCTCTGTGTATATGCATCCAAAATTCCGTAAGTGATCCCCATCCCTGTTTGATCTGTCCTTTCCCCCAGGTGCGTTTAGAGTGGCCTACAGACCTGGCCATCAACCCTATGGATAACTCCATCTATGTGCTTGACAACAATGTTGTGCTACAGATAACGGAGAACAGGCAGGTGCGGATTGTGGCAGGCAGACCTATGCATTGCCAAGTGCCAGGCATTGAGTACACCATGGGAAAGCGTGCCGTTCAGACAACTCTTGAAGGTGCGACAGCCATCTCTCTGTCCTACAGTGGAGTGCTCTACATTGCAGAGACAGATGAAAAGAAGATCAACCGCATCAGACAAGTCAGCACGGATGGAGAGATTTCTCACTTAGCAGGAGCTCCCTCTGACTGCGATTGCAAGAATGATGCTAACTGTGATGTTACCCAGACAGGCGATGGGTATGCCAAAGATGCAAGACTAAATGCTCCTTCCTCTCTAGTTGTGTCACCTGATGGAACTCTCTATGTAGCAGACCTAGGTAATATTCGAATCCGTGCCCATACGTCACAATCGACCTCCACAAGGCTCTTCCGGTCTTTACTGAAGTTGCATCACCTGCCTCACAAGAACTTTATGTGTTTGACTCCAATGGAACACACCAGTATACTATGAGCTTGGTCACTGGTGATTATAAGTATAACTTCAGCTACAGCAATGAGGATGATGTCACCGCTGTAACAGACAGTAGTGGAAATACACTCAGAGTACGCCGTGACCCTAATCGAATGCCAGTGCGTATTGTGGCTCCTGACAACCAGGTTATCTGGCTGACAATTGGCACGAATGGTGGACTTAAGGACCCTCACAGCACAGGGGCAGGAGTTGGTGCTCTTTTACCTACATGGTAACAGCGGTCTACTAGCCACCAAGAGCATCCAAATTGGCTGGACCACATTTTATGAGTGAGTGATTATTTGTATTATTGCAGCCTTTATTATTAATTTTTAATCTCAGATACTAAATTGACATTTTCATGGTTTTTTACCTCCTTTCTTAAAATGTTATTCTGCTGTTTTAGTGTGTATTCATGGTGTAAAGTTTAGTGTCTAGAGTCTTCTGCAAAAGTGCAGCCTGTAGTTACAAAACATAGCATTTAATTTTCACCACATGCCTATTAGAGCATGGTGAAAATTCTAAATGAATTTGAATGACATTTTCCGGCTAGTGGTATACCAAAAAGATTTTGCATAATGTTAGTCTGGGGTAGGTCCTCCTGGCCAACATAATGGAAACAATGTCCCTGCACCAACCCCACCATAGCCACAAAGACACTAGAGGAATTGACAGGCCTTTATATTGTAATGTCACCAAGTTAACAATATATTGATTATGGGAATGGATTAAATTTATTTATTTCCTCAACATTATACACACAATACCCCATATTGACAATGTAAAAAAAGATTTTTTGAAATTGTTGCAAATTTATTAAAAATAAAAAACCTGAAAAATCACATGTACACAAGTATTCACAGCCTTTGCTCAACACTTTGTTGATGCACCTTTGGCAGCAATTACAGCCTCAAGTCTTTTTGAATATAATGCCACAAGCTTGGCACACCTGTCTTTGTGAATTTTTGCTCATTCCTCTATGCAGTACCTCTCAAGCTCTATCAGGTTGGATGGGAAACGACAGTGTATAGCCATTTTTATATCT